>NC_056725.1:1538014686-1538314686 GCF_019279795.1 Protopterus annectens | reverse complement strand
ATACCTGAATGGGGAATGGTGTCAAAGGCCTTAGCGAGGTATAGGTAGGCTGTGTGGAGCTAATTTCAATCATCTGTAGCCTGGGTAACTGTCTCAAAGAAATCCACCCAGTTCAGGAGGCATGATCTGCATTTCATGAAGCCAAACTGGGTGTGCTCAACTGTGTGAAGGTTCCCAATGTCTTTATTGTTGACTTCCATTATGATTGGCTCCATTGCCTTGCAGATCTGGCTCATCAGGTTCATAGAGCGTGAATGCCAAGGGTCTTTTATGGCCCCACCTCTGTGGAGTGGGAAGAACGTTGCTGTGCAACATTCTATGGGTACATATCCTGTAGAGAGCATGTAGAGAGAGGTGTAGGTATCCTTGATGAATATGGATGCATCACCACCCTATGTGCTATGATCCAGGTTCTGATGCTGGAAGGTATAGAATGAGTAGTATCTTGGTAGTGCTGGTGTGCTCTCTGGAGCCTTGAACTAGGTCTCTGTTACTGCACAGATATCAGTATTCTCCATACTGAGAAGTGCCTCGAGTGTGTGCATCTGGAGGCTGAGACTTCTGGCAATGAGTAGCATTTAGCTCACTTTGTGGTTATTTGTGTTGCTTATGGGATTTGGTTTGTCCTGAGTGACCGGTGTTCCAGACCTGAAGTCAATACCTCATTGGTCCGTTCTGACCATAATCTAATTACCCTACATATCCACATTCTGCCCCCACCCCCCCATTAAGGAAATCATGTTAAAAAATTCTCCAAAGACAACTTCATGCTTCTTAAGACAGAAGTGGTGAACTTCAGGACACCCATGCAGATGGACAATACAGTTATGACTACTGAATCCTACACAATTGCACTTTATAAGTGCTTACATGAGTGCATGGATCGTGCTATCCCAAACAGAACCAAGACACTATCCTCCAAGAAAAGGAAGCCAATCTGGTGGTCCCCTGCCATAAACAAACTGCACAACAGAAGGAAGAAACTGTTGCAAAAGAGGGTAAAACCCATGAGTGGAGGAGCTCCCTGGTCAGCCTCAGTAAGAAGCTGCGATCCCTGATAAAATCCTCCAAAGCTAGTTATGAAAACAAAATCACCACTGATTCTAAAGACAACCACAAAGCATTCTATAGCTATGTCAAGAATCACAATGGCAACACTCAGATCTGCTCTGAGTTACAGCACAATGGCACTAAATATACAGACCCAACTGATATTGCCAACATCCTGGCAGATAGGATCAGTGCTAACTTTACCCCCCTCTCACCCATGAAAGAGCCCATCTCTATACCGGAAGAATGCAAAGTTGCTGTCATCATGGCTGCACAGGTAAAAACCACTCTTCAAAGCCAGGAACACAGCATCCATGGGACCAGATAACGTCCCAGGCTGCATTCTACATGAGCTACAGAATGAACTGGCACCACACCTAAGTATCATGTTCAATCATAGCCTCACCTCAGGCTTTGTGCCTGCTGAATGGCGCACAGCGATGGTTATCCCACTACACAAGGGGGGAGCCACCATGGACCCTGGGAACTAGCGCCCCATTAGCCTGATGAGACTGGTCTGCAAAGCCATGGAATGTATCATCATGGAACTTATAAACAAAGACATTGGTAATCTACAAACTCTGGAACACAACCATTTTGGGTTTGTAAAAGGCAGATCATGTCTCCTAAACCTGATAGACTTCTTCGAAGCAGTCACCAAAGCCGTAGACAAGAGTAAGGTGGTTTACATAGCCTATCTAGATCTTGCCAAGGCTTTCAACACCATCCCCCACTCTGGAATTATAGATAAACTCACTAAACTATATATAAATCCCTATGTCACAAGATGGGTTGCCAACTGGCTCACTGACAGAACCCACAATGTGAAAGTAGCAGACTCCAAGTCCGACTTCAGACCAGTGACAAGTGGAGTACCACAGGGTTCAGTCCTGTATCCTGTCCTGTTTGGTATCTACTTCCCTGAAGTACAGGCTAACACAGAAGGTCTTTGGCTAATGAAGTTCCCAGATGACTGCAAACTAGGAGCCATAATCGAAACTACTAACGATGTGGACATCCTACAAAAGGGCCTCACTGAGACAAATGCCTGGTGTCAAAGCCATGGCCTCAAGCTCAATGTCAAAAAGTGCATTGTCATCCCCTTTGGTAAAAACTCTGTACCCATGAACTACAACATAGGCGGTAGTATACTTAACACTGAAAGTGTGATAACAGACCTTGGGACACAGGTGGTCAGTAGACTCTCCTTTGATAATCACATCGCCAAAGTAGTCAGGAAATCCTCCTGCGTGGCACACCTCATCAAAAAAGGTTTCTCATGCAGAAAAAAAGAGGTCATTGTTTCCCTCTACTCATCACTCATTAGATCCTTTATAGAGTACAACGTCCCTTTTGGTATTTACCTCACAAGACATCTACAACAACTGGAAAGCCTGCAGAAATACCTCACAAAGAGGATTAGCAGCCTCAAATACATGCCCTACACAAACCATCTCAAAACACTCCAGCTTTACTCTGTCGCATATCGCCTACTCAGAGGTGATCTCTGCCTAACATACAAAGCTATGCCAAACCCAGAGCTGTTGGACATGCTCCATTTAAAGAAATCCCAATCTCTCCGAGCTTCGGCCCCAAAACCCAAACTGAAATACAAAAGGAGGAGGTGTATCCATTTTCATAAAGGATACCCACACCTCCAGGTTAGTGGCACAGCACAAGGCCTCGGAGACCATCCAAGTGCAACTAACAGTGGGCAAAGCTGCTTATCAGATCGTAGCCTGCTACAGATCATCTTCCTTGTCTCAGGACCCTCACTCAGCATTCTTGAGAACACTGGAAAATATAAAGGTCTTACCAAACACCATGATATTAGGAGATTTCAACTACCCAAACATTGACTGGGAGAATTACTCAAGTACAAACTCCTTTGCCCAATGTTTCCTAGAGTTTATAAACTCAAATGCCCTGGAACAGCTGGTCACCACACCCACTAGAGGTGACAACATACTGGACCTGATCATCACCAACATGGGGGATCAGTGTTCCACACCAAAGGTAAACCCCTCGCTGGTAAGATCAGATCATAAAGTAATCACACTGGACATCCACATCCCAACCCCACCCCCAGCAAAGAAACCACTGTAAAATACTTTTCAAAAGCAAACTTCCCACTTCTCAAGACCGAAGTGGAAAGTTTCAAAGCCCCCTTGCTACAGGATAATGCTATCCAATCCACAGAATCCTTTACAAGTGCATTCTATGAGCATCTACAGGGATGCATGGTTCGAGCCATCCCAAGTAAAACCAAGACTCACTCCTTCAAAAAGAGGAAACCAGTCTGGTGGTCCCTGGCCATAAATAAGCTATACAACAGAAGGAGGAAACTACTACATGATAGAGCAAAATTCCTAAAAGGAAAGGCATCACTGATCATTATTAGCAAGAAACTACGATAACTCATAAAATCATCCAAGTCCAGTTTCTAAAGAAAATTGCCAAGGAATCTAAAGATAACCACAAAGCCTTCTTTAGCTATATCAAACATTTAGGTGGCATCTCTCAGATATGCTTTGAGCTACTGAAAAATGGCAAAAAATACACTGAACCAACTGACATTGCCAACATCCTGGTGGACAAGTTTAGTGCAAACTTCACCCCCTTCACCCCCAAAAGGGCATGTGTCCATGCCAGAAGAATGCAGAGCCCCAGACATCATGGACATGCAGGTAAAAACAACCCTCTCCAAAGCTAAGAACACAGCATCAATGGGACCGGATGGTGTCCCAGGCTGCGTCTTACACGAGCTCCAAAAGGAACTAAACCCTCACCTAAATTCATTGTTCAGACTCAGCCTTAGCACAGGCTATGTACCCAAAGAATGGCATCCAGCAACAGTCAACCCACTCCACAAAGGTGGTGCCACAACAGAACCTGGGAACTATTGCCCTGTAAGCCTGACCAGCCTGGACTGCAAAGCTATGGAGTGAATTATCATGGAACTCATAAACAAAGACAATGGGAACCTTCAGACACTGGACCCTACCCAATTTGGCTTTGTTAAAGGCAGATTCTGCCTCCTAAACCTAGTTGACTTCTTTGAAACAGTTACCAAGGCCATAGATGAAGGGAAGGTAGTCCACACAGCCTACCTGGACCTCACTAAGGCCTTTGACACCATTCCCCACTCTGGCATCATAGACAAGCTTACCAGCTTGAGCATTAACCTCTATGTCATGAGATGGGTGGCCAACTGGCTCACGGATAGAACACACATGGTCAGAGTTGCGGATGCCATGTCGGACTCTAAACCAGTCACAAGTGGCATCCCACAGGTCTCAGTCCTGGGACCCCTCCTGTTCAGCATATACTTCTCTGAGGTACAGGCAAGCATGGGAGGACTATGGCTGACCAAGTTCACAGATGACTGCAAACTGGGGGCCATAATCAACTCTCCGGCTGACACAGACATCCTCCAGAAGGGTCTTACAGAGACAGATACCTGGTGTCAAAACCATGGCCTCAAGCTGGATGCCAAAAAATGCATAGTCATCCCCTTTGGAAAAAACAAAGTGCCCATGAATTACCACATAGGTGGTAATCCATTAGGTACAGAAAATGTAATTAGGGACCTGGGGACCCAGGTAGATAGTAACCTCTCCTTTGATAATCACATTTCCAAAGTGGTTAGATATTCCTTCTACGTAGCCCACCTAATCACGAAAGGGTTCACCTCTAGATCAAGAGAGGTCATTGTGCCCCTCTACTCATCACTCATTAGGCCCATAATAGAGTACAATGCCCCATTTGGTATATACCTTAATTGGCACATGCAACAGCTGGTAACACCACAAGTACCTCACCAAGAGGATCATGGGCCTCAAAGAGATGCCCTATGCAGCTCGACTAAAGAAACTCCAGCTATACTCGGTTGCTTACTGCCTGCTCAGAGGTGATCTATGCCTGATGTATAAGGCCATGTCCAACCCAGAATTAATGGACTTGCTCCACCTCAAAAAAAACAAATCTCTTAGAGCAATATGCTCCAGTGAATTAAACCTCAGCAAAGCAATAAACAGGATGTGCTGGAGGGATAGATTCCTGCCCCAGAGACTTCCCTTGCTCTGAAATAGAATCCCAGTTGATGTTAGGTAGAGCCCCTTGCAGACTCTTCAAGAAGAATCTTGATGAGTGGATGGGAAACTGTAAATTTACCCCTGGGATCACTTCAGTGGCCCTGCTAGACAGAGGCCCAAGAAACTAATTTAAAAGGAAGGTGAAAGCCAACACATTCTGGCTAGGCTTATAAATGCCCTTGGGCAGATAGCCTAGTACCTACCTATGAACCTATGAACCTACATGCTCTAGGGACCTAAACCTTGTCACCACAATAAAAAGAACATGCCGGAGGGATAGATTCCTGTCCCAGAGACTTCACATACTCCAGAATAAACTACCTATCTATATCAAACAAAGCTCCTCATTAGCACTCTTCAAGAAATATCTTGATGATCGGATGGGAAATAGGAAATTCACCCTGAGGATCACTTCTGTGTCTCTGCTCGACAGTGGCACAGGAAAATAAATTTTTTGGGTGGCAAAAGCCAGGGTACCTTTTTGGCTGGGCTTGTATAGGCTCCAGGGCCGATAGTTTAGTACCTACCTATGAACCTGTGAACCTTTGAGCCTTGCCTAAAAAAGGTAATATGGGGACAGCAAGAGCCTTGGCCAGTATTCAGAAGCATAGGGGCGACAGGTGCAAACCATTTGTAGCGAAGCAACAAGGCTTGTCTATCATGTCATCACAGGCAGACAGAGACTGGATACCCTTTGAATGACACCAGAAGCTCAGCCAGTTGTTGAAGTTGATCATCTTTCTGTTATATTGCAGTATCATGTAGGTGAAGGTAAGATGCTACTCAAGGTTTGACCCTGTGTGTGCCAGCATGTGGTGCATCATCCCATATATGATATGGTCATGGCCTATGCATACAATACACTCACATTACACCTAGTACGATAAGCCTGCTGAGGTTAGCAAATGTGAAAAAATCCTTTGTGCAAACTGTCAGTAAGTAATGTCTGTATTGCACCCTGTAACTCCATATTGCTTGCTGAAGTGTAAAGACGTACTTAGTTTGGATTAAGAACACCGCACTTGCCAACTGTGTGTGTGTGTGTGTGTGTGTGTGTGTGTGTGTGTGTGTGTGTGTGTGTGTGTGTGTGTCTGTCTCTCCCTGGGGAGAGAGCAACCTTTTTGGAGACATCTCACACCCCTTAAAAGTGGTATACTCATCTTTGTCATCTCATGATGTCACCATCCTACAAATATACCTGTGGAAAGAAAAAATCCCAGTAATGTGTTCAGCGTGTCGTGTAAATGCATACTGCTGTAGTATTATAATGTAGTTAGGTATAGGTTTGAATCCTGCTATTTGCCGAGTGTGTGTGTCTCCCTGGAGAGGAGCAACCTTTGTGGAGACTACTTACACACCTTAAAAGTGGTATACTCATCTTTATCAAGTCTGATGATGTCACCATCCTACAAATATACCTGTGGAAAGATAAAATCCCAGTAATGTGTATCGCACGTCATGTAAATGCGTACTGCTGTAGTATCGTTAGGTAGGGGTTTGAATCCTGCACTTGCCCACCTGTAAGTGTGTGTGTCTCCTGAGGGAAGAGCAACCTTTTTGGAGACTATTCACACACCTTAAAAGTGGTATACCCATCTTTGTCAAGTCTGATGATGTCACCATCCTACAAATATACCTGTGGAAAAGTACAATTCCAGTAATGTGCATAGTGCGTTGTGTAAATGCATACTGCTGTCGTATCATAATGTAGTTAGGTAGGGGTTTGAATCCTGTATTTGTCAACTGTGTGTGTGTGTGTGTGTCTCCCTGGGGAAAAACAGCCTTTTTGGAGAATACTCACACCCCTTAAAAGTGGTATACTCATCTTTGACAAGTCTGATGATGTCACCATCCTACAAATATACCTGTGGAAAAATAAAATCCCAGTAATGTGTATAGCGTGTTGTGGAAATACATACTGCTGTAATATCATAATGTAGTTAGGTAGGGCTTTGAATCCTACACTTGTCAATTGTGTGAGTGTGTGCATCTCCCTGGGGAAAAGCAACCTTTTTGGAGACTACTCACACACCTTAAAAGTGGTATACTCATCTTTGTCAAGTCTGATGATGTCACCATCCTACAAATATACCCGTGGAAAGGTGAAACCCCAATAATGTGTAAAGCGTGTCGTGTAAATGAATACTGCTGTAGTATCATAATGTAGTTGGGAAAGAGTTTGAATTTCGCACTTGCTGACTGTGTGCTCCAGTGTGTGACACTGTTGGCCAATGTGAAGTGGGTTTTGATTTTTCTAGTGTATGACATATCACAATGACAACTGTATGTGCATTACACATGTAAGGTAGCTGTGGGGCAAATCCATATACATACATGTGACCTTGAGTATTTCATAGGTGGGTACTCTGCTTTCTCCATGAACACATCTGTTATCTTTGCCAGAGTGTGCTGGCACTTTCCAGACCTTAGGTCACTTCTGTATGTTTGTGACAAGCTTAACCACTGCAGTGATCCCTGGGCTACATCTTCCATTTCACATCCACTCATCACGGTTTCTATTGAAGAGTGTGAGTGAGGGTTTATGCTTGAGGTATATTTGAAACCTGTTCCAAAGCAAGCAAAGTCTGGCAAAGATGACTAATCATTATAGGTGTGCAACAACCTCTGTGGATCTGTATGCAAACCCTTTATTACTTATGTGCTCCACAGAGGGATTTCCAAAACCCTTTGGCAATGTGATTATCAAAGGAGAGATGACTTAACACATGGATCTATGTATACATTAGTACCTGTTCCACATTTTGGGGTGACTACCTATGTGGTACTCTGGGGATACTTTGTTTTCTAAAAGTGGATAACTATGTTTTCTTTGACTTATAGCTTTACAGCATGAGTTTGACACCAGGTATCTGTCTGTATGATACCCTTTTGGAGGATGTGTGTGCCATCTGGAGAATAAAGTATAGCCCACAGTATGCATTGTCATCAAATGTGGGCAGACATATCCCTACTGTGTTTACTTGTATCTAAGAAAGCTATATGACAAACAGGAGTGGTCCCAGGACTGAGTGCAGGTGAATACTACTTGTTACTGGCATAGAATAGTACATGGAGGCTGCAAATGTTACTGTGTGTCCTACATCTGTGTGTCAGTTGTCAAGCCATCATCTAACAATCTTTTATGGTCAGTCTGTTGAGGTTATGTATAATACCAGTATGTGGGATGGGTATGAATTGCTGGTGATCTATAGCTTGGCTGTGTTGACCTCCCCTCCCTCACCTATAGCCTTGTTGACTGGCTTGAAGTCTACTATGTGTAGGAGCCATGATCTGGCCTTTAGAGAACCTAAGTGGTTATGGTGCAGTGTTTGCAGGTTCATAATGTCTCTGTTAATGAGTTCCATAATGCTGTGCTCCATAGCCTTCCAGATAACATTGGTTTGGCTTATAGGGTGAGTGTTTCCAGGACCTGTTGTAGTTCTACCCTTAATCAATTTATGTTAACATTTGCACTGGGTGTGGCGAGGGTGGTCAGGTTTAAGAATAAGTATATTAGAGGGTCAGGCCAGGTTTGAAGGTTAGTAGACCATGCCAGATAGGCAGGATTAAGTTGGTTTGTACATGTGCTGAGGAGGGATGCAGAGTATATTGCAAAATAGATGCTAAGGATGAAGCCGCCAGGTAACAGGAAAAGAGGAATGCCTAAGATGAGGTTTATGGCTGTGGTGAGAGAGGACATGCAGGTGGATGGCGTAACAGTGCAAGATGTAGAGGGCAGGAAGAAATGATGTACTGTGGTGACCCCTAATTGGAGCATCCTAAAGGAGAAGAAGAAGAAGACGTTATAGCTCAACCCTTGTGGACTGTGAACACCATTACCATGTGTCACTCCACAAATATGTAACCTGTATAGAGGCTGCATCTGGACAGAGTGTTTAGGTGAGTGGTGACTTCATATGTCAGCTTGTGTATGACACAGCCAGGGCCACTGTCCAGTACCATTGCCACTGTGGTGTGTACTTTGTTAAAGAGATGTTTTAACTATAGTGTCTGTGAATCATCAGGTTTTACATTTTTCAGGACTGGAAATGTAGCCCTTGTGTAATGACAGGGTGATGAAATCTGCATTCAAACTGTCTGACAAGGAATTGGTAATGTCAGTCAGATAAGTGTACTTTATGACCATTTACATTAACTGTGACCCGATCTGAGATTTCTCCTGTAGATTATGAACAACACTGAAGAAAGCTTTAGTGCTGTCTTTGGAATCCTTGCCATTTTGTATTTTGAAGCTTGCCTTGTATGTTTATTGAGGGATTGTATTTTCCCAATGATACTGACCAGAGAGGTTATCCCTTCTTGGTATGTACCTCTTTTTTGGTACAACTTCACATCTTCTATTATATATTTAGTTTATGGCAGGGGTCCATGAGACTAATGCACTTTTACTGTATAAGTGAGAATTTATTGTGTTTGTGATAGCACGGTCCATGCAACCCTGTAGGTGAACAGTGTGCATTAATAAAGGATTATGCAACTGGGACAGTGTTAACCTTAGTAATGCTAACCAATGACAGATAGCAAAAACATCATCACCCACAGCACAGTGTCAACCCATGTCATGCACACACATGCATACTCAAGTTCCAAAATGTGTGTAGTACAATGCATTCTGGCCACCAATAGAAAGTATGGAGTGTTACTGGCTAATACAGGGCATGTCACCCTGCCCATGTGTCCAATATGCACTTACATGCAGACAGTGCACGTCCATCATGTTGACAAATGTACACCTGCAAACATGTGCTGCACACACCCTGCACTTACTGTCCACTGTATAACACATGCTGACACAACTACCCATATCAGCCAAGTGGCACATGGGCAAACAAAATGCAGTTGGAAAAAACACTGGTGGAAACAATACAACATTGCTAATTGCAGCTTTAATGCATCATGCCTGCTCAGCTACACCTTCAAGGATATTATTACACTTTACCGCTGACAACATGCTACACATTCAACCATTGCTATACTTTATTAAAGTCACCCTGTGCATCAGCACCATGTTAGCCTGTTCCTCCATCAATGTTACAGATGACAGGAGGTGGCACAGGTTTCATCATATGTACAGGGTGTGTTTTTGGTTTGCCAGAGGCCTACACTGAGCCATACAATCGACATGTGTGTGTGTGAGTGTGTGTGTGAGGGCCATGAGTACTGTTATGGGCCAATGTTGATGTAATGTGTGCGGGTATGTGTTTGCCCTAGGTTTCTGGTTTATGTGTGTGTGTCTGCATGCACACAGTTCCACCATGTGGCTGTCATGTACGGGGATTTGTAAGACAGCTACAGACTGTACCTGGCTGGCTTTACAGATCACCGTCTCTGGCCATGGATATGGAACCTGTGCCTGGCAGGGGTGCTACAGACAGTATCAGGTACTAATCCAGACTGGGTACTATCCAAAGAGGTTGACATATGTCCACTGGAGCCAGGTCCCTGCTGGGACTGGCCAGAGCCACATGCACGTGGTCTTCTAGGACAGTCTATGGACAACTCTCCCAACATTGCTGGGGCTGGTACTGGCACTACGGGAGCAACTGTGACTTGCTGGACAGCCACGGTGATCTCCAGCTGCTGATGTTGCTGCCATATGTCCACGTCGACATCTCAACCATCCCACACTGTCCTGACACATAGACATGACATTGTGGAAGACATCCAATGTCTCACCCCAACGTCTATCAATGACCTCAGTGTAATTACATATGGCACCTGCTAGGTCATGGATACTGTCATTTACAGAGGTGTTATGAGCCCTCTGTGCCCTTAGTCCCTGTCTGGTGTACCGCTCCATTTGTGTCTGTGCCTCCATGACAGCCTGGAACATGCGTGTGGTAGAAAGAGGTGTGGCACGTCTGCCAGGGGCATGATGACCAGCAGTGCTCTGATGAGAACCCCTGGGCATCTGCCTATGTGGTACCATTCCAGACATCTGGCTATGGCTGCTGTGTCCTGAAAAATGTGCCATAGATACCACACTTTTCTGGCCAGTGCCAACCGTACACTATCCCTCAGCTAAGGGCAATGGTGATGATGGATGTACAGGCAGTATGACTGTGTGCATGGATGGGGTGGAGACTTGTGTACTGTCAATTGGTGGCCCAACAACAGACCCTGACAAACCTGCCTGTGCCTCAACACACCTATTCTCATGATTACTGTCTGTCTCAGTGACATCAGGTTCCCTGCTGTACTGAACCAGCCCCACCTCGGCACCTGTGAGAGGAAAACAGGAATCACACTTTAAGACCAGAACATGATGTCAGTCCACATGCGCACATGCACACATGCGCACATGCGCACATGCACACATGCACACATGCACACACACAAAATACACTCCTCCCTAAAGCAGACACACACAACACCAGCAATCTCAGAACATACACAATAGCAGGTGATGGTGGGGTACAGTATCACAAGCAAAACAGTCATATCACACATGTCAGCATGCAGGACATGTGTTGCTCAACAGCATGCAGTGCAAGTGTAGACAGTCCTTGTTACTAACAGTATACATGGCTTTGATGCATGTGTTTTGTTATTAGGTGATGGGCCTCCCCTGGAACACAATGCATACATGGGCACAACATTGCTGTGCAGGTATTCAAAACTCTGTAATGTACCGTGCACCATAACTCACAGGTGTACATACCATGGCTGGATGTGTATCTGTGTGTCAGATAGGTATCCAATGCTGATTACAGCCTCTGTGTCTTTAGCAAATAATTGTAGACACATTTTAGCACATGCATGATGAGTATTCACACAACATCATCAGTGGTGCATGGATAATTGATGGAATACCATTCGGCCACATACCCAATGTACAGTACTTATGGTGAGTGTAGATCATATTATGGACATGCCAGTGTCATCCATGACATGGCATGCTAAAACACAGCTGCATATTTAAACACTACACATACCCAATGTGTGTCATATGACCTAGCCACTCAATAGCATCACAAGACATATATGTGTCAGTTGTGCAAATGGTGATTGGTATGCATATTGTTTAGAGATGCATATGTGTGCACACACGCAACATTAAGGTGTATAGCAATGAAAGCTATGTGTAGTACTGTGGTTACAAAAACTGGATGGGGTATAGTACCATAGGCTATCATAATGAAGCATCATGTGGTCACTCAAGGCTACAAATGTTTCCCAAACCAGCACTACTCATGCTGTACCGGAACTGTACAACCTTGGCTACATTCACCATTTCACAACCAGTTGTTACATGAGTTTGTAAGGAGGCCAATAAGAAGCATTCCCTGACATAAATGTGTGGTGTGTTGCAGAGTGTTTAAATGCCCCATGATAGACCTCTACCCCTCAGGTATATTATGTGTAATGTGTGGACGAGATTTTGGGTGCTGGAGTGTGTCTTTACAGAGGGTTTGGGAATCCTTTATGTGTAGCATGTTAAAATGCTCTGTGTATGACATGGATGTGTATGTTATGTGCATGTTGAGTATCAACTGTGCCTACCCAATGGTCACTACAGTCTAGCCACATTTGTTTGAGATGGTCTGGGTATTGCATGTGTTTGAGGCAGCTAATCACATTAGTGAGATGTGCATGGTCTTACACCAAACATGCACAGCATGCATTATGGTTAGGTGTGTTACATTTGTACATGACCTACACCTTAACTATAACATGCACTTTTTATTTACAATAATAAATGTAGAACACACTCACCAGCATCTGTCCACTGCCTTGATGTCACCCCAGAGGAACCTACATAGAGATGAGACAGTTTGTCAGTGGCCACAACTGTGGCATTGCTACTGTGTGTTTGCAGTCTTACAGTACAACAACAGTTTACATTCACAGGGCTACAGATTATGTTCCAAATGATCAGTATTGCACAACAACAGGCTCCACATCTTTTAACGACACACTCCACATCTCACATATGCATGATCTACCAATACAGATAACAGTAGTTTACAGATATGCCATGTTACCTGCATGCTCCATGTGTGCTTGCTGGGTGGCTCCAACCTCCATCATGGTGTATGTCTGCTGCTGTTGTTGTTGGGCAGGTGCCACCAGGCTCAGGAGCAGCTCCTCCACTCTGGTGAGGGGGGAGATGGATATTAACACCACCTCCTGTTGCAAGCTGTTGTCTCTGCACATCAGCAGCACGCTGATGGACATGTCTGAGAAGATCACTGCAGTGGTGCCGTACCTGCTCATATGTCCAGTTATGCAGGCCTACCTCATTTACCCTGCGGACAACATCTTGCCACATTGCAGTATGTTCCTGCTGGTCCTGGCTGGTTCATGAGAACATGAGACTATAGTGCTGAATCATACTGGTAGTAATTATATCATCTTCAGCACTACTGTAACTGGGATTCCTGTGATGCCCCATGATCCCTGGAAGACATAAATACAAAAATATGTCTGAGCAAGTCATATGGCACATTTAACATTATACAGTACAGATATCACTGAACTGCCATATATAGCAACCTATTAGCTAACCGAGAGTGAAACACTTTAACTGCCACTTATCACTGCTCATCTCACAACTGCTTGGAAGTGCCTGGCTCACTCTCTATCTAATGAACCATGTTCTGCACAGCAACAAAATAAAATCACTATATAAGACTATACAAGAGTACCTGGCACACTGTATGCAACACAATGCACCACCTAGCCACAGCAGATATACATCAAGCTGATGTGTAAAGAAATATATCATCCATCACAATGAGTGTAAGGTCCAGTAAATGTATTACTATTATACCACACAACTTGTTAATGGCAAACCCGTGGCCAGAATATTTGCACAATTGGGAATATAGGTTGCATACTGCTGTAGTACACTATGAATGTTGCTAGATATGCAGTTATATGTTTTACCACACATATGTCAAAGGACATGTTACAGACATACCCACACACATATCAGACATAATTACAGGACACAAAGGTATAACAACCCAGATAAGCTTTCAGTGTGTACTATACAGTACTGTGTGTCAGTACTTACACAACCTTAATCTTGAGAAATGTAATCTGTGATGAATACAGGGACCACACAAAACAGTGGATGCAAGCAATGTGGACATACACCATACTTTGCTGTACAGGCCCAGAGCTTCAAGTAGTACTAAAGTACACACAGGATTTGGATTCAACATCAGTACCAATCAATAATCATAGATGTAGTGCTTTAGCCTCCAATGATACACCCTAGTTAAAACCAAGGGACTTAATCACACTGTATGCAATGGCACTTTTTCTGCCTAGCAACAGAATACACAGCTTTTGCTAGGATCAAAGCAAGGACCCATAATACCATGACATAAACAGTTTCCCACTAAGCTATCCCACAGATACATATCTTTGATGTAGTCACAAACACATTGACCATCACAGTCAGTTAACAGTACAGAGAATCTATTGCAACAAGTAGATGTAGGTGTATATGAGTATATACTATATATAGTATATTATTATTTTATCTTGCTGGACTTACAGGGTTGCTGTGTACATGTTAGTCTATCAAGGCAACTAGTCTGTCTGCGTAACTCCCAACTGTGGACCTATCCACATGGTAGCCAGAGAACAGCCTGTTATTTTTTGTCTGTGCACCACACAGGTCTTTTCAGCAATAGAGCAATGGCATTGTTACAGTTGGTTGCTACCAGTACATGGCTACATCCATTTGTATTTCAGTATTGTATTCCTACATATGGGTATGCTTCTGAAACTCCTTCCAAAGCTATTTGCACAGTGTGTAACAGCAAAAAGGCTGATATGCCTCTGTGTTTCTGCCTTTGCCAGACCTCTCAAACACTCAGGTACATATTTGAACAGACTCAGGAAAAAGTAAAGAAAAAGTCAGGGACACATTTAAAATATTAGTGCCATTAAGTTGAAACATTGAGAGAATCAGAGAATATGAATTAATACAAATTTTCTGAAGTAAAAGAAGTGTCTAACTCTTAATTATTGCCATTATTCATTAAGTGTAATTCACCACTTTTCTGGCCAAAGTCAGTAGATTTAGGAGGGATTCAGAGGGATAGAGCTAAAATTTGTGTCAAAATCAGGGACATCCCTGAAAATTAGGGACAGTTGGGAGGTATGGCCTCTGCCCTAAACAGATATGCCAGTGTTTGTCCTGCTGTGATACTATGTGGGGTTGTAAAGTGATGGTGTAACATTATTTCCTGCTAGAATGTCTGATTCTCTTATCACAGTCATGTAATGCAATCCCACAACAACTGTTGGTAAAGATCCACAAAACAAGTTGTGTGGTATGGCATTCCTATTTTTCCTTTACAGTCACTCATTCTGATGCATGATATATTTATTATAGCACCAACTTGTTGTATATCTACCGTGGCTTAGTGGTACTTCATGTTGTGTAGTGTATACAAAGTTTGGGGTTCGAGACTAACAGAGGTGTTTTATTTTGCTCCTGAGCAGAACAAGGGCCCTCACATACAGAGTGACTAAGGCACTTTTAAGCAGTTGTAAGTGGGTTTGCATGGGTTTGCGCCATGCTTAGTAATGCTTAGCTAAGTGCAAACAAGCGCACACTCACGCAAACCCGCTAACTACTGCTTAATAGTGCTTACCTCTGCTAAATCCCGCACTCATTTCTTTGAAAGAAAAGAAAAATGGGGAGATAAGAAAGTGGTGAAAAAGGGGCACAAAGAGGGAAAGACAGTATGGAAAGTAGCTCAGGATGTGCAGGATGGGTGTAGGGAAGGTCCATAGTTGCCCATTTCTTTAACAGAAACAGCTGTGCATATGGAATAAATTTGGAGGTAGATATGAAACCTTCAACCCCTGAGAGAGGGGTGAGGACAACAAAGTATGTTGTAATGCCAATTAAATTACATTTTATGTGTCCAGTGGACATGTGTGCAAAATGGGCAGCTATGTATGGGGCGTAATTTTTTTTTGGAGCAGATTGCCCTTTTTTTTCAGGTGAGAGTGGAATGTGGGGTAGGGGAAGTAGATATATTTGGGGAGGTAGGTTGGGGAGGTAAACAGACAAGTCAAACAAGACGCATACAGGGGCAGTATATGACACATGGTGGGTGAACACCTTTGACGGGGAGAGATGTTTGGAAATCGCAAGCCCATGAGCCCACAGATGGAAACAGTGGGACTGAGGTCCCCACCCATGGGCAGTCACCACTGCACCTTCACAACCCAGAGGGTGACTGTGCTGGGGGCTGTGTAGGAGGGGCAGGCTGACCCGGGAGTTGCACCACTCATTCCTCAAGCTGGTGTAGAGGTTCTGCAACAGAACATTCAATCTCTCTACCCACCACAGCCTGGACCATTCGAAGGGTGATAGGTGACCCTCCTCCACCCACGCTTGCACTGGGGGCTGAGCCCCATCCCCTGCAGCGCTTCCACCTGAAGGTGGCACAGAGCCAACAGAGGAGGAGGTCCCAGGCTGGGCACTGGACCTGCTGGTGCCAGGTGCCATGGCCAGCTGAGGTGGGACAGGTAGGTCCACTGGGGCTGGCCTTCCCATACGAACTATGTTTTGGAGGGTTTTATAAAGATATGGGTTAGTAACAGTCAACTGCATTTCCAATTAGTTATAACAGCATGCAGAAGTATTCACATTAACCCAACACACCAGATTTTCAACAGTTGAAAAGCAAGCATAACACATGCATATATAGAACAATAGTGGACATTACAACAGCATGCAGGTTGAATTGATGGCAACAGGCCATCAATATTGTGGTATTTTAACAGGGAACATGCATAGAAATAAATGCAAATAATTATAAACCAACAGGACATATATCCCAACAAATGTTTTGAGATTATACATACAGATTGAGGTGTAGAATTGCATTTTTATGCACATACAGTAGGGTGTAAAAGGATAGCTCAATTAACAACTTATATATCCTTCTAATTTTCACTACATTCCTATTAACTGCAGTTATATGTCCCTTACATGTATTATTACACTACCCAATGTCCTTATATTGTGCAATTGGATTTTGCTAGATCATTATATACATGAGCTGTATCTTACATACAAACTGTCCAAGATGCAGATGTTACTGCTACATATTTTGAGAGTTGCTCACACATACTACTGCTAAGATGGTACACTGACAGCTCTACTTTCATATAATTATCTAGATATGTTCAGGTGAAAGTATCAGTTATATGTTAACAGCTCCCTACATTTCTGGCAGCACACTGACAATTCTGGGGAACACAATACCAAGCTACTCATGTGTCAGATTAACCTGTACATGCTGGGCATGAACCAACAGTTGAGGTCTGTAAATATGCAAAAATGCTACTGGCACTCCCTTCATCCACGTTATATGGGCCTACCCAAGTGTGGGTGAACACTGCTTAATACAACAGTAATATTTGTAAAATGCAACAGTACAACAACATATCAAAGAAAATGACACTCCAGGAATTATACATTTATTAAAGGATTATTACACCTTTATTTATTGGGTTAAAACACTTTTTGAAGGCTCGCTCATTTATTTTATATAACAGTACATGCAGAATAATTACTAACCTGCCTGATGACGCAGCCTTTGCAACCTATCTTCATGGGCTTGCTGATTCATAGCCCGGACACCTGCAGCTGTGAAGTAAATGCAGTGGTATTGAGGCATACGTTTCCATAATATAGACAAGCATAGCGATTCTTAACTACTTAATACGATGGCTACTTACTCAGTACTGGGGCATTAGGCATCGCACGGGATTCCTGGATCCACTGGTCCAGTTGATCCTTCTTACGTAGCTTCAGGTCAGAATAATGGTGCCTGACCTGCTCACCAGTCCGAGGAACACCAGTGGCACTGGTGAGATCACAAGCAAGACTGTTCCAGGCCTCCATTTTATATTGGGTGCCCTGGTACTGGCCCCGCAGGAGCCTTTCCTCATGATTGTGGACAAGGAGCCAAACCATTACTTTGGACTCCTCAATGCCCCAGCGTTGCACTTGAAATCGAGTGCCTTCTCCAACACTGGCCATGCTGATTGCAGAAGGGAGCTACAACCAGTTATGGCAAGTATTCCTGCCTGTGGAGCTTAAATATGCCTCATTTTCCACACGTATTTGTGATTGGCCAGTTTTGAAAAAACTCAGCTGTAGGCACACCTGCCTAGCTGATGTTGGCAATGTTTAATATTCCTTTGATAGATATGTGTCTGTTGAAAGTGCATAATTACGAAATGCTGTCATGGCTTAGTGGTTATGTACTGTGACTATAGTGCACAGTGTCCTGAGTTCAAGCCCTGTCACTGCTTTTCATTTTCCTGCTGGGCAGACCTGACTGGTTAAGGAACAGTAAAGCAGGTGTGAGCGTGGTTACCCAACTTTGCTCGACTTTGCCCTACTTTGCCTAACATTGCCCAGCGTTGCCTGATGTTGCGCTGGTTAGCGCGGTGCGCATCTACGCACAAATACGTTGTAGTTGCGCTGGTTAGTGTTATGCGCAGCTACGAGCAAAGACATTGCACTTGTTAACACGGTGCTCAGCTATGAGCAATTGGATTTAAATATGCTAAATACTGCTAAAATGTGCTTAGCAGTGCTTTATATTGCTTAAAATAAGTTACTCATGCCTCAGAACGCATAACCATTTCACCTTTATATATATATGTATATATATATATATATATATATATATATATATATATATATAAAATTTGTTCACTACTACATATAACATTTCAATGCTTTTTACAAAACTTGATAAATGTCAGGAAATATTTTTGTATACAGATTTCCAACAGAAAATGGAACGTGTAGTAGTGGGACTTGAACCGAGAATACCTTTGCTTTGTGCAAAGCCTCTAACCACTATGCTATTGCTATTTTGCTTAATGTGCATGTGTTTTTCTTATTATCCTCTTTGGTGTCTAAGCTGCTGACTGTAGCTAAGCAATGGGCAATCCCGCACAAAACACACGCAAATACGGGCAGCTATATTGGAAATAAAACAAAAAAAAAATACATTTCTTTTAATTTTTAAATTTGTATGAGGTTTAACATATGGGGGAGTGTAGTGTTACAATGTACACATGTGAGCAGACTCGCTCATGTAACTCGACATTTATCAAGTTTTGTCATTGCAGGGGCGTGGATTTTTGAACTGCTCGGCAGTCTGACATGCCCCCTACACTCGTCCACGCTCCGTGTAAGCTTTAGAGTTGAGGCAGTGTGTCCTCATTAATATGCAGGGCGCATTGCCATCATACTCTTAGACTGGCGTTTCCGTGTAAGACTAATCTAGTCTTACACGGAAGATTAGTAAATCCTGGGGACTGTTTATGAGCTCAAGTGCAGTAACAAATCCTTTACAATGAGAGGCAGAACTCCTTCAGTATCAGGAATCCTAGGAAATAAGTTCACAAACCCTGAAAAGTGTTCCCAAATAAAGAAAAATGTGCAGAAAAAAGTAGAACTTCTACAAATCAAAAACACTTTGTAAAACTTAGAAATATTTTGGCAAACTTAGGAGAACTTTGAAAACCTCAGAACAGATTCTGCAGTATCAGAAGAGGTTAAGAAATTTCAGAATACTGTTAAAATACCTAAGAGCAGTATAGCAACATATGGCGTTTCTTTAGCAAGTAAACACAAAAGGAAAAAGTGGAGAAAGTAAATATGCAAAATAAAACACTGCAAATGTTTAATGTAAGCACTTTCAGCTGAAATAAATATTCCGAAGTTCATCAGACCTGATAAAGTTTGGCATATTTATTTTGGATGAAAGTGCTTACATTAAACATGTGTAGTGTTTTATTTTGCGTATTTACTTTCTCCACCTTTTCCTTCTGTGTTTACTAGTTTTAGTGTGGCTTTTTGTTTTTTTAATAGTTTATTTAACAAGTAAAGTCTGAAAACAGTGATAAATTCAAACAAATTAATAAATGCAGCACAGAACTGATAAATAGCTCTGAGACAGAGCAAGTGCAAAAAAAAAACTTATATCAGCTTTGTAGGTCCAAAGATGTTTTTTGATGTCTTCCGGGGTCTTGTAGTCACAGATGACCCAACCAGGCACAAGTAAAATCTGAATAAATGAGCACAGTCTCAAAAAATGTAAGGCTTTTATACTAGCAGGATAAAAGACTTTTGCACAATTAAGCCATCAGACCAACCAGATAAACACACAATAAGCTTTCCACTAGTAGTTTCAAACTTGGATGAGTTGAATTAGCCATCTGCTCCCATCAGAGTGCAGAATAAAACCCTCTGAATGTAAAACAAACTGATTTTGATCTCAAATGCACTAACAGATGCTTTGCATTAAAAGGGCAGAACTTCTGCAGTATCAGAAATCCTTGGAAATAAGTTCACAAACCCTGAGAACTGTTCCAAATACAAAAATACCAACAGGATGAAAGACTTTTACATAGTTAATCTCTTAGGCCAGTCAGATAAACACACGATAAGCCAGTCACCAGCAGTTTCCAACTCAAATGGGTGGAAACAGCCCTCTGCTCCCACCAGAGTACAGAATAAAACCCTCTTAATGTAAGACCAATTGGTTTTGCTATTGTGTGTACCTCTCTAGCTCTCTATATTTATTTTGTATATACACATGTATATAGATATAGATATAGCTATAGATATAGATATAGCTATGTACATATAGATATATAATGAGAGAGAGGTACACATATCCATAAGTACAGATTTATTTATTTTTTGACATTTGTTGATTGAGAAAGTCCAACTGGGCACAGGTGAATTTTTTAAGCAGAGGTCCAGGGAGAAAAGCTCCAGGGTAATATATTTAATGCAATCAGTATTTACAATAACAGAATTTATGATGCGGTTTCAATGAATGCTTGTCATAGCAGTCAGTATAATAAAATTTGTATTGATATTCACAAACATTAATACACAAGCTTTGTATTGAGAATTTACAAAGAGAAGAGTGGTGTATACGATAGGTGGTAGTAATTTAAGAAATACATTAGTGTGAGGTATTAGACTGGATACGCAAGTTTAACTGTTAATAGAGAATTTGCGATAAAATAGTTACTTGGTTGTGTTAATTAGATGTAGATATAGTAGCTTAAGTACTACAATAAAGTGAAGTATTAGAAGGGGGTAAGATAGACATAGCTTGATAGCTATGGGATGGGATAGATGAGCACAATAAGAAATAGTGGTCTTTTTATTGTGCTTCAGTTTTAATGTTAAAATACATTTGGTGTAATATATAAAACTGGCTTGGAGAAAATGTTGAATCTGGAAAATAAATAATAAATGTGTTTCTCACAGAACAGCCTGTCTTGGAGAATTTGAAGACTAATATAGACCTCAGCATTTTTAAACAGCTAATATAGCTGCAGACAAAGTATGTGTTTATGCCATCATTATGTTGCAAAAGATATTCATCTTTGTTATCAGAAAAATGCTAGCAGCTTTGTTAGCTTGGAGCTGTAATAGTACAGGTTAAGTTTCATGTGGTAATATTATCTGCAAAGTAGCACAGTAGGGAATGAATGAAGACATTTTTGGTGTGTGTGTGTGTGTGTGTGTGTGTGTGTGTGTGTGTGTGTGTGTGTGTGTGTGTGTGTGTGTGTGTGTGTGTCTGTGTGTGTATGTGTGAGAGTCATACTTTGGAGCTACTTTTTTAACAAGCTCTGAGTTGCTAAAGTTAAATATCCGTCAACACATTGTTGGTGCAATAAGTTTATCCCTAACTTAGAACTTGCTGTTCTGGAACTGCAGTGTAGTTAGTTACACAACATACTATATTATTTATTTTGAGCAAAATACAGGCTGATGAAGCCACAGGAATTCTGTTTTGTTTTCCTTTGTGTTAAGCTTATTAGGAGCTTTACATACAGCTGTTTGCTATCAGGGGTAAGTTAGCAGGACTGAGCAGCCACGGTGGTGCAGTGGTTAGCATTGTCGCCTCACAGCAAGAGGTTTTCCAGTTCGATCCTCGGCTGGGGAGCCTTCTGTGCGGAGTCTGCATGTCCTCCCTGTGGTTGCGTGGGTTTCCTCCAGGTGCTCTGGTTTCCTCCCACATCCCAAAGGCATGCTGCAGGTGGATTGGACACTCTAAATTGGCCCTAGGTGTGTGTGTGTGTGTGTGTGTGTGTGTGTGTGTGTGTGTGTGTGTGCCTTCTGTGGAAGGTTAGGCACTGGGCTGGCAACTCGACACTGTAAAACTCCACTGCCAATCATGAGCGGACAGGTGATCTGCTGTGGCAACCCCTAACCGGAAAAAGAAGAAGGTAAGTTAGCAGGACTATGAAATTAAATCACTTGCTTAAATTCAATGCCCAGGAAGCTGTGACATCATACCTAGGTCTTTCTGTAATATCATTACTCTCCTGCTGTTTTGTGAACATAAATGAATTGTTAGTTGTTTGAAAAAGTTATGCAAAACTTGAAGACTGATAAACCTGGGAACTAGTCTTTATTTTCTTACTACATGCCAAACAATAACTTATTACTAATTCAGCCAGTATTTCATAATAATTTATAAAAATATTGATTTTTAATAAGAGTTTTAATAAACATTTTGATTAAAAAATTCTGAATTTTAGTGAAGGTTGGCATAATGGTCAAGGTGTTAGTCTTACAAAGAAAAGGTATAGGGTTTGATTCTTACTTGGGAACTGTGGCTAGACTTAAAAAGGCCCTTGTGGTCATTAGTCTTGTACTTACCCATGAACCTGTAATTGTAACTAGTCTTGCAATAAATAGTTCCTGAAATTTTAGAAAAGGTATTTTTTGTGTAAAACCTGCAATTTATCTTTGTGATATCAGAAATTTAAAGCAATTATGTGACATCCCTTAATGAACAATAGGCAAGATTCATAAACATATGGGTAGATTCAATAAAGCCTATATGGTCCATTAAGACCATGTGTGCATAGTGCCACGATGGGCACATGATAGTGCACTGTCCTGTATTCAATAAGCAGCTCTACATGGTGTGTGGAGCCGTGCAAACATGGTAAACACTGTGGCATGCTAATTGCAGCATAAGCAGATGAATTATTTCCTAATCAACCAATCCAAGATGGAGGAGCTATTCAACAAGCTATAAAGTAACCATGTAGACTCAGTGCTAGTTTTCCTGTGAATTCCAAAACCTATTGGAATACAGCCACAGAAAGGAGTCTACACAGAAAGAATGTTAGGGGCGGCTGTTGCTTTAATTCATGAGTATGTGCAACAGGATAAAGTTTATGCTGCTACTGCTAATAGACCAAGGCCAAGAAGGAGAAGAGTTTTCACATGCCATTTAACTTATCGCAATCTGCATAAGGTGGAAATTGTAGAGTGCTACAGGGTAGCTAGAGATGCAGTGCAGTAACTCTTGTAACCTCTGTCATCCTCAGCTCAGACTCAGGGTGAATTGAGGGGAACCCATACCAGTGGAGACAAAGGTATGTGTAACACTTAGAATATTAGCTACAGGAACCTTTCAGAGACCAACGGGGGACTTGTTGGGAGTGTATCAGGCATCAACTTCCAGGATCCTGCATCAATTCCTGAATACTATGCTCCAACATGCCAGTGATCACATATATTTTCCCTGTATTCCTGAGGACAAGGCCACAAATATGCAGGAGTTCTACCCTGTAGAACACTACCCCTGAAGTACTGGGTGCCATAGATTGCACACATATAGAAATTAAGGCACCACCCAAGGAGCAGGGAATGTTCTACATAAATAGAAAGGGACCATGTGTAATGCCAAGGGAATCATCTTGAATGTGTGAGCTGGCAACCCAGGCAGTTACCACTACTCACATACCTGGCACACCTCCCAGCTGTATCAGATGTTCACTAGGGGATATCACACAGGGTCATTTTCTAGTAATGCAGGTTATACACTGGAACCATGGCTAAAGAAACCCATCAGAAATGCAAATACATACCCACTGAAGAACACCATAATTAGGCACATGCTCAAACCAAAAATATCATAGAGCATGTATTTGGGCTGCTGAAGTTGTGGTTACAGTGCCTAGACACATCTGAGGGAGCCATGCAGTAAATCCATGTACATGAACTGAAATATTCACCATATGTGCCATGCTACAGAACATCATCCTGAGAAAGCAGCTTCAGCAGGATCAACAAGGGGAAGGGGCACACGTCCCACCACCAATGGCAAGGTCACCAGAGCCACATGCAGGTGAGGAGTCAGAGAGGGAACTAGCAGCTGTTGTGGGTGTAGGCAGATGTAAGTGTGCTCAATATGCCCTCACATTGGCTAAGAGCAAAGCATAGCATACTTATTCACAACCTAAGGGGCTTACACTGTCTTCCTATGGACATACATATAATAACATTGATACCAGGCAATGCTCACAACCTTTACATACCTATGTAATGGTGCTAGCATCAGACATAGTCAGTCCTGAACTAAAACTGTTGCAAACTGCTGGATTTACAAAGTAAATGTTGAACCTGAAGTGTATTGTGTAATAATACGAATGAATGGCATATCCTTGCATGTTGCTACTTGGTAATGTAAGCAAGTAAAAGGTGGATGATTTTACAGAAATAACTTTAACATGTGACAGCAGAGACTTATGTGACTACATGTGTCCTCTATCAAGTAGCAGGCCTCAGGCATCAAAGATTCACACATTCATACCTCTCAAAACTACTGATGGCCACTGAATGTCCTCAGTTTGGTCTCATACTTTTGACTGATACAACATTTATTCAGGAAAATGCTACTGGTATTTAAACATTTGCTACAATAGGACTTTGAGAATACGCTTTATAGACTTAAAAGGGCTCAGTGGCAATGTTTACATTTTGAAGCCTGCCTGTATTATAGAATTGCTCCTAGGGGGCTTCGAGTGTTATGTATGCCTCCCTAAGGAGATGTTTCACCTGAACTGCTATCTAAATGGCAAAATCTAAATCTAGAACTTAGCTTCTGCTATCTATGTCTCCTGAATAATTTCTGTGCACTGATAGAAAGGGAACTGCTTGAAAAGGCAGAGAGACTACAAGAACGGCTTTTGTCTAATTATAAAGGGGAAATTTACTCTGATAAAATTGAAACAATTTATGTTAATGTTGCTGCCTATGATGATCATCTATCTGCTATTAAAAGGAAGAAACTAGAAAGAGACTTTAATGATTTTAGAAATGGACATATTTTTGTATGGCCATGGACTGCTAGTAAACCCATGAATATGGATGAACCATCTGGGCTTAATGAGGAACAATTGACCAATAATAATGCAATCAGGAAGGGACCTATTGCTCCACTCAATTCCTCTGGTACGACCAATCATTGCTTAGAGGAAGGAGCTATAGCTAGCACCTCCACAGTTGATACTTTGACTTCATCATCGGACCAACCATCCATTCAGTCTGAAGTGGGAGGAGCTAGACAGAAATGTCCCATAAATGGAGCTGCAACTTTTTCTATGGCCTTTCCAAAGTTACCAGTCCCTTTTAAGCTGCCATTTGTTCAAACAATGAGTTGGTCTCCCAGTCGTGGTCGCAAACGATGCAGATCATCATTGGAGCAATGAGGGATGGATTATTGGCAGAAACAGAAGAAACGTTAGTTGTGAACATTTCTTCTTCTACATTAACAGAGACTTGAATAAAGGATTGTCATATGTTCCAGCTAAACCATCACAGGTTAGTGAGGTACCCATTGATTTAAGGAAGTTTGCTAGGGAAGCAACTTTAAAAATGATGCTTCATGACAGTGATGTTAGAGCAGCACCTTCTTTAAAGAAACCTAGTTTGCTTAATCCTCAGCTGTCTTCAATGGCTGAGGCATTTGTGAGAGTTTTTGATGATGTCTTATATGAGACATTAAATAAATCAAGCAATAAGACATTTTATAACTTTACTAAGGAGGAATATTTGGTGCTTAAACAATTAATTGAAAATATTGGTCTGTGTATTTGCTCTGCTGATAAGCAAGGGTAATTGTTATTACGGACATAGATCATTGATTGAACAGTATGTTACAACTTTTAGGTGATTTAACCACATTTTCATTACTATCTAAGCAAGATGTTAATCATTTTATACAGGATGTGCAAACATGTTTTTATGATTTATTGTTTACAAATATGTTGACTAAAGATTTATATGATTTTATGTTAGTAGAGCAGCTGGTGATTCCATCCTTTTATGGTCTTCCTAAAATACATAAAAATAGAATAAATCCACCTATACAACCTATTGTAGCTGGAAGGGGATGGGTCACTAAGCCTATGTCTATTTTTGTTGAACAACAACTTAAACTGTTTTTAACTAAAGCACCTGTGGTATTAAGAGATACTGAAGATTTTCTTCAGACTTTTGGTGAATGTATGAGGGAATTAGACTACACAGATAGGAATTTTATACTTGTTACATTAGATATTTGTACTTTGTTTACTATTATACCCAGTGATTTTGGGGTCGATTCTATAAGATCCTTTTTGAATATTTCCAGTGATTTAACATGTGGGTGTATAGAATTGATCTGTGTACTACTGGAATTAATCCTGAAACATAATATGTTTGTATTTGATAATAAGTTTTATTGGCAAAAGCAGGATGTAGCCATGGGCACACTCTGCACCAACAGGTATGCCAATATAGTACTGGCTAACTGGGAGGCAAATGTTTTTTCTAACCATGCTTTTAAAGAACACTTGGTTTATTACAAATGTTTTGTTGATGATATCTTAATTTTATGGGATGGGACATTTGAACTGTTGCATGATTTTTTAGCCATTTAGAAAACAATAGTTCATGCTTTAGATTTACTATGCATTCTACCTTGAAGAGCCTTGATTTTTTGGATACTACCCTAGTTGTTAGGGATGATGGACCTGTAGATTCATTAATGTTCAGGAAAGACTGTAGAAAGAATAGTCTCTTATATAGGAGTAGTATGCATCCTCCACAGATTTTTAATAATGTTTTGAAAGAACATCTCCTTCATGTCTCTAGACTTCATACTGAAGAGAATGACTACTTACAGGTTACTGATACCCTGATATGTGATTTTACTAAGAGGAGTTATAGATATAGTGATGTGAGGCAGAAATCACTAGAAGTACAGTGCCTGAGAAATACCACAGGGAAACCTTATCTACATAGAAGGAAAGATATTTCCCAGAGGGGTTCCTTGAATAGACCGAGATGTGTTTTTTCTTTGACCTATAGGTTCATAGGTTCATAGGTAGGTACTAGGCTATCTGCCCGAAGGCATTTATAAGCCTAGCCGGAATGTGTTGGCTTTTGCCACCCACTTAGATTAGTTCCCTGTGCCTCTGTCCAGTAGAGCCATTGAAGTGATCCCTGGGGTAAACTTTTGGTTTTCCATCCACTCGTCAAGGTTTCTCTAGTATTAATGTTTAAGTAGTGTGTGATGCTATTAAAAAGAACTGGTCAATTCTTCATTCAGATGATAAAGCCAGAGAAGTAGTGGGGGATGTACCTAGGTTTATATTTAGAAACAATCTATCTCTTAAGAGACAACTGTGCTACAGACTTTTTAGGAAAGAATGTAAGATGTCTGTTAGAATGGGGACTTTTCCCTGTAGGTCATGTAAAGCTTGTAAGTTCATGTCCTGTAATAATGCCTTTATCCATCCTAGTACCTCCAGAAGCTTTATTTTTAGTCTATTTGCTGATTGTAAATCTACCAATCTTGTGTATCTTGCTAATTGTAATAGCTGTGAAGCGTTTTATGTAGGTAAGACTAAGAAAAAGCTCAAAGAATGAGTACTGCAACATCGGGGGATATCAGGAGAAAGAACTCCTTAAATGCCCTATATAAGCATATTAAGTTTAATGAAGGGCATTCCTTTATTTTTACTGTTATGGAAATTATTAAAAGTGGTGTTAGAGGTGGTGATATCATCAACAAAACTGAATTAGCAGAAATGAAATGGATAGGAGCCTTGCAAGCACATAGATTACCAGGGCTGAATACCACTATATCTTTAAAACTGGCCCTTAAGGCTCATCCTTTGCATTATTAATTCTCTGTTTTTTGATTGGCTATTTTTGCTTTAAATAGTTTTTTCTGCCTGTATAGTTTGAAGGATCTAATGAAGCAGTTTGTATGAAAGTGCTAATCCTGTTGTACTTTTAATAAATCTGTGGCTTTTAGTATATTTGTGGTTTCATGTACATTGCCTTGGTGGTTGGACTGTTATATTGTTTTTATGGTCTCATACTTTTGTACTGGAAAATCATTAAAGAGAGAAGTTAGAAAGTAATGAGACACATTTTAGTTTCAGACTTCACAACCCTCAGTAGATTATTAAAAATACAGATGCAAAAAAAAGTTCAGTTCTATCTACTATCTAACTTTCTAAAGCCAAAATATGTTAAGGGTACAATTAGCAAAACAACATTACTAATGCAGATATACTAAGCAGTAAGTCATCTATGTACACTGAGTATCAGACACAAATGGCATTTATCCCTGAATCCAAAAGATAGAAAACAAGGGTATGGCACAATTATCATCACTTACACAGGGTGTTTTTGGGGGGGGGGGGTCAGGAAGCTTAGGCTGACACAAAAGGTTGGTAAGCGTGTATGAGTAAGAAAGAAAAGCAGGCAGACATTCTGATAAAGTAAGAAATGGCCAGTGAGATAAGATGAGCTTTAAGCTTCATGGCTGAACCATATAACTGCTTTGTGTGTGTCTGTATGGGTCCTCCAAATGAAACTGGTGTGTGAGTGCCTGCAGGAACACAGACAAGCTCTGTGCTAGCTCTATGTCTTGGTATGATGGACAAGTGTGAGACGGGCATAGTAGAGGTAGTATTTCATCATTTTCATGCCCAAACATGAGAACTGGCTCTAGCAGGAGTTGCCCTGACATCTCAAAGCCTATGGTCAGATGCACTGCTGCTTCCTCAATGTGACTGATGTCTGCTGGATGAGCTCCCCTCAAGAGGACACCCAGGACCATGACTTTATGGCCTGCCATGTGGACTCCTCAAATACTGATGGATCAGTGGAAGTAGTGCCACTATGGGAGCATTATTGCGCACAGCCAAATTGGCTAACAGCAGATGATGTGGCTGACCTGTGCCCACAAGGATGCCATCATCCTCCCAGCAAATGTTCCTTCACAGACACTGCCCATTCCAATGTGTTATTCATCTGCTCCACTGAATCGGCAACATGGTAGAGGCAGTCACGCATGTCAGCCTGTACCACATATACAACCATATTTTTCTGGAGGATGTATAGGAATGTGCCTGCACCTCCATGATGGCCCTAAACACATGTTGAGTGGCACGGGAAGGCACACCTGGATCAGGTGGAGAATGGACAGTAGGCCTCCTCTGAGCACCCCTAGCAACCCTCCTGCATGGCACCTCACCCACACTTTGCCAAAGGGCAAAGTCAACAGGTACTGAATCTGCAGTAACCACACTTCCCAGATTGAGTGTCACACTCCACCTGTCCAATATTTGAGGGCTCAGTGGAATGGGTTGGCATAGGCCTACTGGCTGTGTCTGATGGAATTACAGAGGATGGCTGAATGTCAACCCCAGTATCAGATTCAACCTCTGCACCCCTTGAATGTGTCTGTGTTTACCCACCATCATCATCTTGGCTTTTCATCAGTTTTGGAGGATGCCCAGTTCTTTGCAACATCACTGTTGTCCCATATTTTCTCCACTTTTTGATGACTGTCTTCACTGTGTTCCATGGTATATCCAATGCTGTGGAAATGTTTTGTACCCTTCTCCTGACTGATACCTTTCAACAATGAAATCCCTTTGATGCTTTCTAAGCTCTCTGCAAACCATGACTTTTGCTGTAGCAGGCAACTGAGTAAATGTCAGGAAAATCCAACTAGGACAGCTGAACTTTATTTGGGGTTAATCAAAGTATCTTTAATTGATGGCAGGTGCGTATCCAAGAAGACTGAATGTTGTAATTAAATCAAAAGGTGCTTCAACAAAGTATTAGTTTAGTTTAAGGGTGTGAACACTTATGCACCCAGCTTATTGTACATTTTTTTATTTTTTATAGTTTTCTCCTAACAGATTTGTTTGTTTTTCAATTGAATTGTACAGGTTATAGGTCACATTAAAAGTGGGAAAAGTTTTTAAATGATTTATTGCGGTCTCATTTTTTATATCACAAAAATCTGGCATTTTAACAGAGGTGTGTACACTTTTTTAGCCACTGTATATATCTGTATGTGTGTGTATATATATATATATATATATATATATATATATATATATATATAAACATTTTTTTTCTTACTGACATTTCAGCATATCCAGTATATAGCTGAAAAATGCAAGCATACCTTATCAAGATCAATAGTCTTCTGTACAGATATATCTCAAAGTAATATCACCTTCTTTGTGTTATCCACATAAACAAGTCTCCTCACCTTCAGGTTCCCAAGCTACATGGTTCCCTTTTTATGGTATAGATTAAGGGCTATGAGCAAGGGAAGGATGCAAATGAGGTGTGAACTCATTAGAATTGGTGAATCCCAATTACTTGGCTCCATGTAGCTGATGTAAACATAGTATAAGCACTCCCTCTGTGTTTCTTGGTAATGGATTGCAACTGTGCATGATTACTGGTAAAGAGAAGACAAACATACCAGCAATTCAGACTGCCCTACCTCCAGTGGCTGGGTCAGCCAGATTAGACTTATTAAGTGTAGAAGTAATTGCATCAAGGTTTTAAATGCAAGTAAGCAGCACACATTTCACAGTTTTTGTTCAGTAACATCCAACCTCCCCTTTATTTGTTGACAGCTGTATATTGTTGCCATTTAATATCCTCACACATTTTAAAGACAATGATAGAGAATGCTTTATGGACTGCATGTCTCAGATTATTACTCAAATAAGGCAAGAATGAGCAACAAATACAGAGAGATAAGACAGAGCTTCGTTTCTGAAAGCAATAGTCATACATGTTTGTGTGATCATTCAGTGCACTACATCTGAAATGAATACATGTACAAATAACTCTCATATGTTTTGCTAGTATTGTGGACAATGTTGCTGGCTGTAGGCACAATGATTTCAGTTCTCTGCTGCAAAGCTATTTGTATGGCAAAGAAGAATAAGACATACTTACTGTGTTTTGAAAGTTCATTGGAGTGAGAGTTCAGATCAAGACCTGTGTAAAAATATTTTATGTGTAGCAATATAAATTTTGTAGTATTTATTTCAGACATTTATTTTCTTTATTTCAAGTAATCCCCCCCCCCCACACACACACACGCCTTTTTTAATTCCAGTGTTTGCGAGGTGCATGGCTTAGTCCAAACAGGACAAACTGAGACACACAATGAATGTCAGGTTTAGCTATGCTTATCTCATTTTCATGATGCCTATCAATGCACAAACCTGGACTAATGGCCCACATAGGAAGCAGACAAATCACTAGCAGGCAGGGCATAGACAGTGTAAAGGTCAAAAAGGATACATTATTGCAAGATTTGCTTTCCATCTAGCAATACCATTAAGAGATGTTGAGTGGCAGTTAGCAAGCTCCCTAACACCTGCAGCCATCAAATACCTGCATACAGAACACAGACAGTCAATAATTTAAAACAGATATATTCTATTAATTCTGTTAGGCACCACACAAACATGCTAAGAAACATTAAGCTGAAGTTAGCACACACCTAAAGAATGACTAGGGAATTATGCAACTGTTATTTAACTATTCCTGTGGCACCAGGCGTAAGTGTAAGTCTGTAATACAGTTGGTCCTGGGTTCTAATGCAGGCAGTGCAATATACTTTTACTCTTGTGATAGCCCAGTTTATAGGAATGAACAGAAAAATATAGAAGTGCTTTTTCAGCATTCTTATGGCAACATATATAAGTGTAAGACTGCCATAGACATGGTTCTAATACAGGACATTCCAGACATTTTTATGTTGTTCTATTTCACATGATATTCAATCTCACTTATAAAACTTTAGATAATGGAGCTGATATGAATTATATGGATGAGGGATAAGACACCCTTATTGTGTTTTCAGATGTATGACTGAGGGTATACTGTAGTTTATTTCTGTAACTAAAATTGTGCTATCTGGACTTGGATGGCATTCACACTTAAAACACATACACAAATTAATCTATATATAAGAACCTTGTCAGGTCAGACAAGTGCATGGTTCACACCTCAAACTGTCAGCTGTTTTTACAAATGACTCTTTTTTTTTTTAAAACAAGTTTATTGTTTTTAACATACAAAATAAATATCATAACAATTTTATACAAGCAATTAAAATAGAAATAGTTATAACATTCAATAAAATAACCAAAGTATTTACAAAGACATCCACTACAAATCAAATTAATTGATTAAACTATAATGTCATGCTATTAAGACTAAGATTTTTTTAACAGGTTTTGTAAAGTATCCCATATAATATAATAAGATGTTTTTCTAGTAGTTCTTGATTTTATTGTCATCAATTCCATATGACACACTTCAGTCATAACATTTTTAAATTCATTAAATGAAGGAGGGGTATCTGAAATCCAATTTCTGGTTATTATTTTTCTAGCCACTGCTAGAATAGACCATAATAAGGGAAGTTTAACTTTTTTAACACTTTTAGGAACAGGTGTGTTAAATAATATAAGTGATTTAGAAACAATGAAAATATCTGTGAAAAGGGCCTGCAAAAAATCATTGATTAATTTCCAATATTCCTTCAATTTTATACAGTCATAAAACATATGTGCCCAATCAGCATTTATTTCTACATTACATCTTTTACATAAGTTGTCTTTATTATTTATTTTATTCATCATTAAAGGTGTATAGAAGGATCTATGTAAAAATTTCCAAGTAAAAAGTCTCCAATTAATGGAAGAAGTAGTTTTATAAGCAGATTCCAATATATATTGTTTATCTTGTTGTTTTGGTGATTCACCATTAATGGAAATGAAATAATTCCAATAGGTATCTGAACTGTAATGAGTTTCTTCTCTGATAATTTTATGTATGTATGAGAGCTTACTTTTATCAGAAACTCTATGTTGTAAATTTAATATCAAGTAATCAATCAGTATCGGAACAGATTCTTTAACTGTTAAAGACATTAAATCAATTTTATTAATAAGATGTTGTCTAAAAGTCTGAATTTCTAACCAACATGTTTCTCTCAAATCAAATTCTTGCTTTAAGAAGTCTAAATTTTTTACTTTATTATCAGACAGCAATTGATACCAATACTTTAGATCATTCTCTGTGACTAAAAGAGTTCTTTCAGAAGTGGTTGACAAAAGCATACCTTGTGTATACATTATAGGGAATAGAATAAAATTCCATTCCTTATACTTAGGATGCATGAATATAAAATTACGATAACTGATAATAATGTTTAATGGGTAACTAACTACATATTTTGGTGTAATGGATGAAGTACAAAATTCTTTTAGTAACCATAGCATGGGGTTATTTACAATAATATTTTTATGTATTAAAGAGATTTTCATGAAGTGAATGCTAATTAGTTCCCAGTAATCTTTCCATCTTGCAACATATGACTGATCTATTAACAAAGTAATAACTTTTATAATAGAAGAGATAGTATATAAATTAAAGTCTGGAAATGAAATGCCCCTTGAGACCAGCTATTAGTATGTTTCTTTAATGCAATCCTAGGTCTATTAGGTGCCCATAAGAAATTTAACATTAGTGAATTCAATTTCTTAATAATTATTTTTGTAGGTGGGAGTATTATTGATTGTATTAAGTATAATATCTTAGAGAATACTATCATTTTAATAATTGTGAGTCTCTCTTCCATGGTAAAAAACATATTGTTCCAGCTATTGAAAAGATTTTGTATATTAAGAAGACAGGTACTATAATTATTATGTATACTAGATTTGATATCTTTAGTTAATATTATACCTAAGTAAGTTATCTGACCTGAGTTGGGTATATATTTGTTAAAATCATTAATGAGGACATTTTTTCATGTGTATATTGGTAATATTTTAGTTTTTTCTTCATTGAATATTAAACCAGAGATATTTTTAAAATCCATCATTTTATCAAATAAGGACTGCATAGAAGAGTTAGATCCAGCTGATGTAATTAGAACATCATCTGCAAAAAGTTGAATTTTAGATATTGTATTTTCATCTATATCAAATCCTTCTATATCAGTACTGTTTCTGATCAAATTAGCCCAAGGCTCCATTATTAAAGTAAATAATAGTGGAGAGAGTGGACACCCTTGTTTTGTAGCTTTAAAATGGGTATTTTTGTGAGACATATGTTCCTATCTTAATGTAAGCCAATGCTCCTTTATATAGATGTTCAATTAGATTTACAAATGCATCTGAGAAGTTTGTGCACTTCAGTAAGATAAACAAGTAGTCCCAACTTACTGAATCAAATGCTGAACTTATATCGAGACTAATAAGTGTTAAATCTTTCTTTTTCCTATTTACAAAATCAATTAACGTTAAAGTTCTCCTTATATTATCAAAAGTATTTCTATTTACAATAAAGCCTGTCTGGTCTATATCTATAATGCCTGGGATGATTGTCTTTAATCTATCAGCAAAAATACTCATAAACATTTTATAGTCAACATTAAGTAATGAAATAGGTCTATATGAAGTGCATCTGGTTGGCTCTTTATTGGGTTTTAAAATTGGTGAAATAAATGTGTATTGCCAAGATGGGGGAGTTGTTAACTCATTTTGGGCCAAAATAAAACCTTATGTATTAATGAGTAAGTACTTTTGGGTAGAATTTTATAGATCTCTGGTATAATACCATCATTACCTGGTGCTTTGTTTGATTTAAGCTTGTTTATTTGTGTAATAACCTCTGTATATGAAATATTTTTATCCATTAGTTTAGTCTGTTGTTTATTAAGTTTTTGTTCATGTTTGTAGTTATAAATTTCTTTATTTTATCTTTAGGCTCCATGTTAATGTTATTATGATTAATTTTGTGAAAGTGATTTCTAAATTCATCTAATATTTCTGGTAAACTAGAAACATTCTTCTTTTTCCTTGGAGAGAAAATTTCTTTGATATGATTTTGTTTATTCAACATTTTTGTTTTATTTTTAAGTCTATGTAAGTATTTGGGACTTATTGAGTAAGACAAAAACTTATATTTCTCTAATGTTATTTTAACTTTATGAGTTAAAATTTCTATGTATTTCTCATTTAATTTATTTATTTCTTCAATGACTTTTTTGTCCATAATATTTTCTTTATTATTATGTTTGTATGAGTCTAATTTGCTTTGAATATCTAGTAATTCCTTGTCCCAAGGTTTCCTTTTATTATTATACCATCTGATACTTTGTCCATATAAATATGATTTTAAAGCATCCCAAACATAAACAATGGAGACTTCAGGTGTATTGTTTAAGTCTAAAAATGTTGCACTTCTGAAAGTATATAATCTTTATAGTCTTTTAGTTGAGTTAAGTATGCTGGTATCCTTTTGATCTGAACATTGTAAGTACTTTTTATCATAAACTCAAAGACAATTGAATTATGATCTGATATAGGACACAAAATGATTTTAGAATTAATTAAGTCTGTAACCATCTGGTTAGAAATAAAGACTATCTATTTTTGAATAAGTTTTATATCTGTTAGAAAAAAAAGTGTATGGTAATGATTTTGAATCTATCTGATTATTAATATCATTCAAATGATATAAATTAACAAAATCCTTTAAATGTTTTGCACTAGATGTAATTTTCCTTTTTCCTATAGTAGTAGTATCTTTTTCATGTAGTATACAATTAAAGTCACCTGCTAAAATAATATCTCCTATAGAAAATGATATGATCTTATTGAGATGGTGTTTCACTGTATTAATGCCAATTCCTGGTATCCAATATACATTGATTAATGTATATGTCTTTCCATTAATCTGTATTGTAACCATACAAAACATTCCTTTATCATCTTTATAAGACTTAATAGTTTTAGGTATGGGCATACTTTTATTCCATAAAATAGCCACTCCTCTTTTTCTGAGTGTGTTCTGAACTAACCAAGACTGTATATTTATTAGTGGCTAATTTATCAATATCCTTTTCAGGAGATGTGTTTCTTGAAGGAATACTAAGTTGGCCCTATGCAAATTAATGTATCTCATTAAACTTGCCCTTTTACATGGGTTATTCAGTCCATTAATGTTTAAAGAAATTCCTTTTAGAGAAATCATTTAGCTTTTATAAACATATAAAACATATAATCAGAATAACAATTAACAAAATAAATGATATTATACCTCCTCCTTTAGGTGTACCATTAATTATAGCTGTATTTATTGAAAATCTTATGGGATTTTGTATAAGCTTCACTTTTATTTGTAGTGACAATAAGTTTATAAAATGTGTTGTGGATGTCAGAACTATATACAAACAACAATAAACAGGTGAAAATAATATTAGGATTAAACATTGCACCCAGCCTGGAGTTAAGAACTCCAACTTTGAGTAGCACATACCACTCAAGTTATCCCCCTATCCTAAGCAGCAGTACCTCAGCTGCCACCATATCAATTCAATACTATTATTAACTAAAGTTAACCTCATTTAATTAGATTATCTAGTAAGACAAAGCTAAACAATTTATAAATCAGCTTCATATAAACAAATAAGAACATTTAGAAACAGCTCATATTACTATGTACGTTTATTTTGTAAAATACACTCATAATCAAAATAGCATTCTAATAAACTTGATAATGGGAACCGAGAAGAGAGAGAAAGGAAGAGAGAGAAAAAAAAAGGGGGGGGGGCATATCTATATATTAGTTTATTAAAAGTTTGTAAAAATAAGTTCTTATGTTCATTTGGATTCAATAACTTAGGCTATAATGGTTCAGACATTACATATATTAGGGTATTTCTACTTTCTGCCATAGAAATGCAGTTAACAGTTTTAAAAACTTTAAATTACTTGCACCAAAGCTTTCTTCTCATACTTATTATTGCCAGTAAATAAAATATTTATACTCATACATATGTTTACAAGTCATACTGCACAGCAATGTAAATTCCTAGTTATACATAAATCATTGTGAAGAAAGCCATCTGTATTTTATATATCTGAACTGCTGCTTTAAAATATGTCACATGACAGTTTCTTCTAAGATATAATCATAATGATACTTGTGCTTGTCAATTAGATAAGTCAAATGATTTATAACATTATATATGTTTAAATCATAAGTATTTATATACAATAATATGTTGCAGTCATGTAAGCTTTCAAAAACATGTGTATATATGTTTTACCTTCTATGCCTTTTAAAATATCTCACTTGCTTACTATGGCATACTGAATCATTTAAAATCATTATAACTTTCATATTTTATAAATTACATCTTAAATAAGTAAGTTGTTATAAAGAATAACTCACATTTAGATGTCATAAAGTTTGTTTTTCATCACAAAGTCGCATTTACAGCAGTTCTACTTCCTGGAACAGTGTTCTTCTTGAATCTGCGATGTGTCAGTGTGAAATCAGGGTCAAAGTTCAAAATGACTGCATTCAGCTTCTCTGTGTGTATTCTGAGTGTTGAAGCTTTTAAAACAACTCGAGGACACTATTCACGAGGTAACCCACATCCCAAATTGTCTCCCTTAACATTCTGGTGGGAATTTTAGTAAATACAAGTGACTGACATTCATTTAGTAATACAAATGAAACTAAACAGTGCAAAACCTTCGCGAAGTATTTTACAAGTCATTACAGTCTCTATGACAGTGAAACCAAGCCTACAGTTATTTAACATATTATACAACTTATTTTTATATGCCCCATTTCATTTTCTCATACAAATCTTATTATATACATATATCAGTATTATCAGAAGCATATAACTGTACTTATAAGAGAGAAAGAGAGAGAGAAAAAAAGAAAAGGAAGAGAGTAGAGAAAAAAAAGAAAGAGAGAGAGAGAAGAAAGAAAAAAAGGAAGCTACAAAGAGTATCTACAAAGAAATATTACTTGCTGTTTGTATTAATAAAGTTAAACATGAAACATATTACTTACAACTATTTTAGTTCTAATTATTTGCAATTATATCATGACATATTATTTGTAATCATGTATAAGCAATAACATCATGATATAATATTTAGCAACAGTGTTTAAACAGCATATATAGTTTTAAAGAACTAATAAGTTATTATTTCACTTTTTCCATATTTTACATCATACTTCTCTCCTTGCCCTCCCCCACCCCTCACTAAATGCATAGTTTATAAAGAATGCCATTATTTAAAACAAGAAGATAAAGAAAATGTATCAAATTACTAACCTTAGGTCTCTTTATCACAAAGAGAAACAAGTTGATTGATAGCATGTTATTTGTTCCTCAGAGAGTTTGACTATTTATGAAACAAAAACAGTTCTTTACACACAGAAAAATAACTTTGAATAAATCTTTAAAATATTTGTGGCTTTCTGGAGATGCAGTAACTGTATTTGAAGAGATTAAGAGAGAAGGAAAAACAAAAAAAATATAGAACATGTCATTTGTTTTTTAGTCTTTTTTGCTTCTCTGAAGTCTTCCAAGAAGTTCCTGTTGCCATCCTCTTTAACGAAGGACTTGCCCATTCCATATCTTCTATTTTATCTAATATCTTATTTTTTTTAATATACAGCAAAGCAGAGTCCAAGTCTTCAAAAATTCTAGGGCCATCAGGTAAAAAGATTTTTAGTTTGGCAGGAAATAAAAGGTAAGTTTTGAACTGTGCTTTCTTAAGCTCTCTTATTAATGGCAAAAACTTTTCTTTTAGTTATTACCAAGGAAGAATAGTCATTGTCAAAACGCACAGTTGCCTCATTAATTTTAATAGGTGCTTTAGCCCATGCAGATTTTAATACCATCTCCTTGTCATAAGATGATAAAAATCTTACTATAACTGATCTAGGATACTTTTTGTTAGAGTTAAAATTAGATAAGGACCTATGGGCTCTTTCAATACCAAAAGAAAATGCTTCTGACACTTCTAAAGTTTTGGGAAGCCAAGTATTTAAAAAGGAAGTAATGTTGTTACCTTCTATATTTTCTGGCAGTCCAAAATCCTAATATTATTGCGTCTAGATCTGTTTTCCAGGTCATCAAGTTTGGATTGTAGATGTGTGTTCTGCTTCAGCAAAAACTCAATGTTAATTTCTTCTTCCTGGATTCTGTTCTCCATATCATTAACAATCTCTTCTATGCCTGTAATCTGAGCCTTCTGTTGTTGCAAGTCTTGATGTAACAAATCCATTTGTTTTGTAGTTTTTTCTATGAAGTTATCAATTTTAGTATCCAGTTTGTCCATTTTGGTTGTTAGTTGCTGAATAGTAGATATCAGAGACTGAAGCTCTTTCTTGATGCTGGAATCCTGACTGTTTGCCTTACTGGAACTCATTTTGAACAGAGGTGATGAAAGACAAATTTCCAAGATGATTTCTGACAGGAAAATTATTGAAATTTTCTTTCTTTTTTAGATATTATTCAAGAAACTGATATTCCAAACGTATTTAGAAAGAAAATTATTTCATTAGTTGATTTTTAAAGTAATTATTTCCTGTCAGTGCAGTTAAGTTGGTGGAGCTGAAGAAATCTGCTGCTATCCTGTGTTCATCCTTGGCCACGCCCCACAAATGGCTCTTGACTACATCTGAGCAGTACTTCTTCTGTGGCAAAGATGGAAATCACCACTGTGAAAGAAAATGCTTTGTCCCTTTTGCACAGGTATGCATCCCACACTTTAAAGTCAAAACAAAAATGTGTCAGGTCATGAAATGTATGCCCCCAGTGCATGTCTGCAAAGTTAACTTACCTAACAGTTGCCTTCCAATTTTAAAAAGTTATTTCAAACCTACAGCAGCAGACACCCCTCAAACTAATGTCAAGTGTCAGATTAACCTTCCAGTTTCAAAACTGTATTTCCAACCTGCTTGACACTGCTCCTGTCTGCTTAATATTGTGCAAATGTGTTTGGCATCATTGCTTGGGTTTGCCCACCAACAGTAAATGTGATAAAAGGAATTGGCATGAAATCAATAGTTGCCATTGCACTACTTTTAGTATTAGGCATGTCTGGCATTAGATGGGAATGTGCCCATTTTAGGGAGCAGAGGTGGGGTGTTCAGGAGTCCAGGATATTTATTGGACTCCTGGCGAAGCACCACAGCCAAAGGATTCTGCAGAGGGGCTAATCTGGTTTCCAGTACAAGTCTGAGGCTTGGAGTAGCTTGGCTAAGGTTGTATCCAGTGCGACTGGCATACTATGTACTGGAGAACATTGAATGCTCGCATCAATCATCTACAAAGGAGCAAGAGAGATACACTCAACCAGTGGTTGACTGAGTTTCAAACTGGTGCTATCCCACAGTTGTGTAAGTATGATAATAAAGATATTTTTTAATACTTAGAAAGCTAAATCTAGGCAGGACTGGTATGCATAATGCTCCTCTTTTCTTTTCATAGCTAATGTCAAAATTGAGTTGAATCAGCAGGCTCATGCTGATCTTCTGAAGAGACTAAGGGAAGCAAGCGGTATGTATGCAGCACAAGAGAAGTGTTATTGTAGCCTTAAAAGTTAATGATAGATTTGTTTTTATATTCTATACAGTAGTAGCAAAGTGAGCATGCATATTCTTACTGTAAAAGCAAGTATGCATGCATAAGTCTGTAGCACAAACCAACTTTAGGAGTCAAGTGTAAAACTGTAGTCAAATGTTGCGGGCTCAAATACCACGAGTAGCAGCTATGTAATACTGCATTTCCTTCATAATATTATGTAAATTAAGCTCTTACAAGTGACATAAATGCCCTGCTGTTAACTGTAATCAGTATACTTGGACAAAGCATATGTGCAATATATACACATTGCAAGGATTACTTTGAGCGATCCATAATTATAGTTGTAGTTGATAGGACGTATACTTAAATATAATAGTTCAGATAAAATAGTTGTATAATTGTGATGGTACATTGTATGTCACATGATGGTACTAATTTTATCTCTTTTTTTCTTTCACCTCAACCCTTATCTCTTTTTTTTTTACATTATATTATGTGTCATCAAAATGTCACCATTTTATCCACCTGTAACAAATCACTAAATGCTTCACAGTACAGTGAGGTAGACCAGTCCCAGTGGATCAGCCTGCCCCTTGCTCCACTGGCTCCAGCACCAATGCCCAGCACATTGGGGACCCAACCTGGCAGTACTACATATACTTCCTCTGCACTACCTGCACTCTGAGGTGGCACTGTCCCCACACCAGGAGCACTGGTGGAGGTGAGACATGAAGCACTCTAGCATCCAGTGGAGTAGTGGACAGTGATGACAGTCCTGTGGGTAAGGAGTAGATTCTCACTGGCTCCATATTTGGCTGGCATGAGCTTGCGTTGTCCTCTCTGTCACCCCAATCATGGTGTGCCCAATCTTTTGTGTCCCTCACTGTCCCTCTGTCTTGTCTTGCTTGTTTGCATTTTCTTCTTCATCTACACAACTTACCAGACCCAGAAATACCAGCGTCCTTTATCCAGCATTTCTCTCTTACTGAATTAAAAAAATAAATGGGCACCTCTCCCACAAAAGAACTATTGCCCCACACATAGCTCTCCATTTCACACATGTGTGTTCTTGACACACTTGATTTGGTCCAATTGGCTATACAACATGATTGCATTGTTGTCACCCCACTTTATGGAGGTGACAGTTCAAATTCAGCTAATGTTCTGCACATCTTTTCATTTTACACTGTTAAAGAAATGGATAGCTATGGTTCTTTCTTACCTCTGTTCTGCACATTCCTGTATTTATTTCCCTTTGTTCTTCCCACTTCTTGCTGCTCATTTCACCACTTCCCTATCTACCCCATTTTAACACCTATGATCTGGTCAAAAAATAGAATCACACACAACACATATAAGTACCAGAAAAAGTAATGGAGCCCTTTGTTTTTTGCCCTTTGTGTTTGCATAGAGTTTGGCAATGTGCACCAATGCCAAACAATGGTGAACGGCTCTTCAATGGTGTGATTACCTCTGTGCAATCCAGCTTAAACACTCCGTGCAAAGGTAACACACAGCAGTGCATGGTGAATGTAATACAAAGAATGATTTCATTGTATTATCACTATTTATTTAAAAGTATTGCATACGCCTGGATTTGAACCCAGTACCATCTGGGCTAAAAAGGAAACATACCAATGCATTTAAACCTGCTGCCACAGAGTGAGCTAAGCATCAGGTGTGTTTCATGCACTCAATACTAACTCTCATACTCATGTTTGCACACTGCTTAACTACGTACAAACAGGGAAAGCAATAGAACTGTGTATGCCACATGTGCAAACACTTTGCCAGCCATTGTACAAACCTCCTGCTTGCCATTGCACTATGCAAAGTAAATATTAGCACGTATTAGTTCTGTTTGCTGCACATTTAGTCTTCATGCCATGAAACTGCATGTGGAAGCATAACAAAAATGAGGACCTTATCTAAGAATATGTCAGAAATTTATAATGCAGCCATGTGTTACCTCACCCCATGCACTGCAGTCCTGGTCTCTCAGTACTTGTTGGCAAATATATCAACTACACTGCCTAAATTAATAGAAAATGTGTGATATACTATGCACATCTTTAGAATGATAAAATACATTCAGATTTTCAAATACTGTAGTAATGTGGACACCTCTTTTCATACAGTTTGTAATGCTGTATCTTAAACTCTACCTGCACATTGGAACACAACCCACATACTACTCATTGCACACTCATAAATCTGGTAACATGCAGAACTTGAAGTGTCTTGACAGTTGAACATGGCTACACATCCATTTCATGCAGGCATCCCAACAGTGGCAGCTGGTGACTTCAAATCAAAGGGGGCTGCAGGTGACAGCGGAATGGGTGGGGCCAATGGGAAGGGGTGTGCCCAACTAGAAAGGGGTGGAGCTATTCTCAAAACTACAAAAACTGGGACCTTAATTAAGTATGCTACCCTGGGTGCCAAACTGTCATTATGAGAGTCCAATCAAGACAAAATGAAGTGGAGAAGAAAAAAAATATTTCAATGCATTGGCTACATGACAGCTTAATTAATATCTAGATGGAAACAAAAAGGTTGTGAGGCATGAAAAAATAAATTAATTTTAAAATACATTACTGGAATGCCAGTCGAAATCAGGTATAATAAAACAAGCAGCACTCAACTCATACCACTTCTCCTTGCACAGGAGTTCTAATTACAATTTATATTTAGCTTTATAAAAGTACCAAGTAACATGCTGAAAGTAGCAATCCCCCCACTTGTTAAAATGTTTCTTATCCAAAAAAGACCTGCTGCCTGACAACAACTATCTAGTTGTTTCATGGGGAAAGCATGATCAAAGTAAAAAATGAACAGCAAACAAGAAACAAGCTCAAGATAAATTGCTTAAAGAATTACTGCACAGGTCATGAACCACACATGATAGACTTGCATTCTATTTAGTTTACAGGTAAAGCCTGCAAAGATGACTGAAGTCTCCAACAAATGTAATGAGCTTCTGAAAATACTGTAATCCTGTCATTTATTACAAATACCACCATATGCATTTCAGTGTTTAAGGCTTATATGCTTTCTAGTTATGTAAATATTCTCTGCATGGCAACAACACCAAAAAGGCCTTCAATATTGATAATTCTTTAACAGCATGCTTATTAAAACTTACTTGCATCTTACAATCTCAGACAAGCTTACCTGATGGTCATTAAAGCATTGCTACTTGAACACAGAGCAACGGGCACTGCAATGGCATGCATTTTCTGAACAAGAAGCATAAATCAACAGTATAAAATATGACAGAAAACCAAAATATTCTTCAAAATCAAGGACAGATGAAAAGCCGCTGTAGTACTTGTGTTTACCTTGGATGGGGGGGGATACTCTGCACACTTACACTGCATAACTGTTCCTTGCCTTGCTTGGACACATCCAGAGTCACTAAGTGGGGGAGTGGGGTGCAACAAGTAAGTCACAATTAAATGTCTCTGGCTGACGGTGATGGCCCTGATACATTTGTCATATATTTCAGCCTCAGAGCAAGAAATCTGATCAAAGCCATAAACAGAAGTGGGACAAAGCCCCCAAAATAAAGACAATTTTTAAATATATTGCTCTTATAAACTTAGGAAGATAATAGAGTAGTAGGTCTTGCATTAGTATGAATTTTCTGAAGGGTATGAAATCTGAAACTCAAATGTCTATCATTATTTTCTAACTTCAATCTTTAATGATTTGCCATTAATTTGTGAGAAAACCACAATTTTATGAAAAACAGGCCAAAAATGTGATGCAAAAATATAAAATACCCACACAACACAGCTGGGAACCTGTCAAAGAAGGGACACTTTTAATATTAGTACTGTTAACTTGAGCAGCTGACAAAATAAGAGAATCTACATGCATTTCTGAAATTAAAAATAATCTATAACTGATCATTACAATTATTTATTAATTGTAAATCCTCCACGTTTTCTTCCAAATTTCTCATTTTGCGGAGGGATTATTAAGGGGAGGGCAACATTTTGTGCCAAAATCAGGGACAGTTGAGAGGTTTGGATATACCTAATTCTATAAAGTGATTTATTTGAGCGTACCTCTCATCCTCTTAGCACAGGAAATTTGGGCAAGGCCAAATATATTGGGGGAACATACGAACAGTACTAAAAGTTGGTCTTGTATAAACATAGTCAGTTGACAGAACAACAGGTCTTGTTTTAGCATACATTTTTATGAAGAGTATGAAGTCTGAAACTCAATGTCTGTCATTATTTAGTGACTTTATTCCTAAATGATTTGCCAGAAAACCACAAATTTTATGACGAATAAACCAAAAATAAGAAGCAAAAATCTATTTATTCTGCAAAAATCTGGACAGATAAGAGGTATAGTCCAGCCGGGGCTGTCTGAGTTTGCCGCCCTTCCCCTCCTCACAAAATCATTTTTGAATGGGGCCTCCCCCTGCAGCTATTCCAATGTACCATGACTTGGCTATTTCACCACATTTACCATAAACAGTGTAATGTGCATACTGCTTTACTTCTACAATGATTTGGATTTCATTTAAAAGTTTTATTTTACATTTTACAGCACAAACACTAATTGAAATCTGCTAAACAAACCAATGCAGTCTCACAATGAAAATAGACTTAGCATTAAAACTTTTCTACCCTTGAAACTCACATTCATTGAAACAGCATTGAAACCCACATTCAAAGAAAATACATCTGGCCAGTAGCAGAGAAAGATTAACTTTGGGCTGTTTTCAAATCATAGACTCCCTTGCACAGGAAACATACATGTGTTCTTTGATGCACCTTCCTGACTGCATTAAATTATATTCCTTGTGTATTACAGTACAGCTGTTAGAGGGCATTTTAAATTTATTGTTTTGAACATTTTTCCAATAAACAATAAAAAAATGCATGCACTAATAATGACAAAACTGCCCAGTTCAGAACATTTCCATCATAAAAGTCTACTCAAACTTCTACAGTCCACCAGTATCAGTAAATATGCACAATCTTTGCAGAAGTAAAAGTCATCTAAGTAATTCCACATTAAAGAGATCTGTAACTAATGAAGAGGTTGCTGCTAGCAAATAACTTTATATTTCATTGTTTCATCTACAAATAAAGTGCCTGTTGCCGTTGAGGAATAAATTGTTTATGTTGCAATAACAAAATGATAAGCTAGTAATATTGCAATAAGGAATGGATGGCAAACTGATAACAGGTTCATAATTACTAGGTATCTTCACCAAAAAGGACTGCAGCATCCACCCCCTTCGCAGCACAGTACAGTATCAGCAATGCATCTCCCTATTGTGAGAGTAGAACCCAAAGCCTTCTGCACCAAAAGCAAGCACATTATCTGTTGTGCTATTAACAATGCATGCAGCTGCACCATAAGCAGCAGAAAACGTTTGTTCCCCTGCAGCTCTCAGCTCCTTGTAAAATCTACTCGACACTCAGCTGTATCTCTAAACTTTGCAGCACAAGAAATCTGGACAAATCCAAAATTTATTTGAGGGGGACAAAAGCCCAAAAACCAGGGACACATTTTAAATATTGCTTGTATAATGTTGGAAAGTTGTTAGAATAAAATGCTGTGTTGCCACCATACATTTTACTGTCGAGTATTGAAGCCAAGACCCCGTGCAAAACAGTCAGAGTAACATACCACTGTGCCAAATCATCTATTTTGTGAAAGCATGGAAGACTGAAACTTAAATGGCTCCTATTTAGTGAATTTGGTTCTCACCATAGCTGTCAACCTCTTAGCACAAAACACCCGAACAAAGCCAATAATGGGGGAATACAGCCCCCAAACATAGTCAGTAAATTCAGTTCTTTCCATAGCTCTCAACCTTAGCATAAAAACCTGGACAAAGCCAATAATGGGGGAATACAGCCCCCAAACATATTCAGTGAATTCATTTCTCACCATAGCTTTCAATCTCTTAGCAAAAAATATGTGGACAAAGCCAGTAATGGGTGAATACAGCCCCCAAACATATTCAGTGAATGCAGTTCTCAGCTTAGCTCTCAACCTTAGCACAAAACACCTGGACAAAGCCAATAATGGGGGAATACAGTCCCAAAAATAGGGACAAATTTGAAATATCCATGTTATAAACTTAGAAAATTGCTAGAATAAAAGGTTCTGTGTTACTGTGTATTTTCTGATGAATATGAAGTCTGAAATTTAAATGCCTTCTATTTTGACCAGCATGCAGACTCTGCACAGAAGGCACCCCAGCTAAGAATCAAACAAGAGAACCTACAGCTACTATATAACAATGCTACCAGTGCACCACTGCATTACTGACTAGGTAAGGAAACAAAAATATAGAAACCACAGATTTTATGAGGAACAGAACAGAACAAATATGAGGCAAAAATCTGCAAATTTTGTTACATATGGTGGTGGTGGGTAGGGAATTCAGGCCCTTGCCACCTATACCCAGGGTACAGGGTTCAAACCTGAGGTGTTCTCTACCCACCCTTTCCAAGTCTATGCCCACTTGATAAAAGTGGCACAATTCCTACTAATCAGCTGGCATTACACTGACAAACCTCTTCCAACAGGAATATATGACATTGCATACCTAGTCAGTATTATGGCTCTCAACATGATAACATACCCAGCAGCTGTCTATGCCCACTTTATAAAAGTGTCACAATCCCCACTACCCTAAATCAGCTGGCACTACGCTGACACACCTCTGCCAACAATAATGTATGGCATTTTATACCTAGTCAGTATTATGGCTCTCAGCATGATAACATACCTAGCAGCTATTTCTTCCATCTCTAGTTAGAGACATTGGTGAAATACTATTTTTTTATTAATCTCTATCTTTGTTGCTGTCTTTTTATATTTGTATTTGGTGTTTGTTTCTTTTTTAATGTCTCTCCATTAATGTTACTTTTTATGCAGGGTCAGTCAACAGCTGTGCCTGCGCTCTAGCAGTGGTCTCTGTTATGCCATACTGCCATGCTTTCTCCTGCAAGCTCACCATCTGCATCCAGACATGCCTTTCCATCAGGTGACAGAGGTCAAGCTGCAGCAGGGAAGTTGATCTAGAAGTGACTTTGGTGGCCTCTGGTGCTCGGTCACTGGAGGGAGGTGATTTTGCTTTCTCTGCTGACACTGCTGGTAGGTCACACTTTTTTACCTAGCAAGAGTTGGAGGATCTAATGACAGAATTTGTGGAGTAGTGGTCTGTTGCTGGAGACCTTCTTTATGTGACAAGAGAAGTCACACATCAGCCTAGCACTGCCTAAAGTGCCCTCTGAGTTAGGCCACAGTATGAAGGCGGTCATGGTGGTGATGTATCTCTGACTGGGTCCAATCTAAGGCAGTCTGTTCAAGAGCTGGGATACCACCCTATCCAAAATCATTGTGATCCTCTTTCGTATGTGTCATCTCATTCCCAATTTGCCATCCATTTATCCCCATCACCACTTGTCTTTCCTCTGTCAGTATGTGTGCCTATCCACTGTCCACCCTGCTTGTATCAACACCCCTACTTGTCTTTGTCTATGTTGCAGGATTGTTCATGTATCCCTATGTCCATACATGTACCATGTTTCTATCCTCTGATGTGCCATTAGATACTTCTCCATCTACCTTTCTTGAAACAAAATAAAAAAGGGCCACTGTCTCATAAAATAAGTATACCCTTCATCCCTTCCCCACTACCAGACTGTCCCAGCTCTGTTTGAAACTACAGCCTGTAAACGGATCACCTGTTTCAACCTACTTAACTGCTGTATGTTGGTTTATGGCCTATTGATGTGTTTTCTTTAGTACAGATCTTGCACTGCATCACTTTCTTGCTTTATTTTCATTGTATGAAAATACTAGTTTTATTAAAACTACATTAGAACATTTTCCTCTGTGCCACTATCAGAAAAATATTATTTAATTTGATGTGGCATACACAGTCAAGGAAAACAGCATGAATATTTTCATTGGTAACATTGTTGTTATAACTTTGCACTCAATACCTGATTTTCTGCTTGTCAGTCAAGTAACCCAAGTTCAGTAACACACATGGACTTTCACATGTTTAACTGTATATGGACTAATTTATGCACAAAGGGCAGATGTATTTCACTCGAGAGATATAATTGTAAATGTTTTCGATGTATATCTGTCATGTAGAAGAGCTTCAAAGTCTCATGCTTATTACTGGCTTCTTTCTTGTAGATGAAACATACACTGACACCTGAAACATCTGTACTGTATTATCTCATATTCTTAACTCTTTCATTAAAATGCAACACTCCATTTCCTGTATGTGTAGTGTTATAGCTCTGGCTCAGGTCTGTACACCTGCAAAAACTGTACACATATTTGTTTTCAGCTGACTACTTCATCAGACTATCCCCTTTGTAGACTCTATGAAATATGTAGCAAGTTTCATCAGATCCTTAAGAGAATAATAAAATGAGATTATTTGCTAGCAATAGACCAAACTAAAACTGTGCAAGAGCAGTTTTATGTCCACTGCATCCTTCTTTTTGTATTATTTGAGAGTTGAATCTCCAGTAGATAACAGTTCATGTGTTACAAATCTTAAAATTAGAAATCAGCAATAAAAACTTGTAACCTCTTTCCCATGACTGTAGACATGTATTAATACACAGTCAAAAAAATTAAATAATTTCATTTCAGCCATTGATTATCCACTGCTGTCAATCATCCTCACCATGACAGGAAAAGAACAGAAGGCTAAGACAGCAAATTGAGTTCAAGTTCTTCAGACACTGAACAATTTTAACATTTTCTTCCACGTTAGCAAACTCACAGCCTTAATATATTTTACTGAAACTTTTTGTGATGCAGGCACATATTATCTTTCATTTAATGTTTCTATTTTACAGATTTGTGAATATAATGGCCAATGCTCATTATTCTATTGGTGGAATCATTAAAAAAGCAATTGTCTAAAAGAAATATACGAACATGTTTTAATTCATAAGTGAATACCACTGACACTTTTTAAACAAAACACCAAAATGGAAGCAATTAATTATGCTAGTAAATATTACTTACATCACACACACACACACACACACACACACACACACACACACACACACACACACACACACACACACACACACACACACACACACACCATTAACTTACCTTACTTGTCCAGGGTAGCTCCATATTCCATTCGCTAAGCTCAACTTGTCCGGGGTAGCTCCATATTCCACTCACTAAGCTCTACTTGTTCAGGGTAGCTCCAGTGACATCACCAATCCGGTGGTGAAGTCCTTCCATCCCGGGAGAGCAGGCCAGCCTACCATCGTTGCAGTCTGATCCCTTTCCAAGTCTATGCAGTTGTAACTAACTGCATAGACCTCTGGGATCCTCCTGACTACTGTGTTTCTAATCTGGACTGCTGCTGAATCCTTCCAGAGCTTTGCGCATGCTCCAGACTGGTTCAGCAGCAGTCTGATTGTCGGCAATGCTGCGAGTGTGTATGCGCATGCGCGAATGTCCGCGATTTTTTTATTTTATTTTATTTTTTATTTTCTTTCTTCTTCTTTCTTCTTCCTTTAACAGCTGGGAGGGCTGCAGTCCTGCAGCCCAATAGCACTGGCTGTCCCTGCATCCCAATATCTTCTTTCCAACATCCAATATTGATGTCATCCACCATAACTTTTTGTCCTGCAGCCTTATAAAAATCAGAGCTGTGCTGTTTTGCTTGTGTAAAGTACTGTGTTTTCCAGTTATTGTATTTAAATAGGCAGGAGTTCTGTTCTCACTGCAGTCTACTGGGAGGTGTGTGCATGTGTGTGTGTGTCTAACTAGCCAGAAGAGCATAAGTGTGTCTTTGCATGTTACCTCTCCAATTCCATGGATTGACAGTATTTTGATACTTGCAAAAGCCTACACACTCATTTCATGCAGGCCTCCCAGCATCTTCTCTCCAACATACAGTGTTGATGTCATCCACTATAACTTGTCCTGTAGCCTTATAAAAAGCAGACTTGTGCTATGCCATTTGTGTAAAGTACTGTGTTCTCTAGTCAGTGTACTTAAATAGGCAGGGGTTCTGTTCTCACTGCAGTTAACTGGGATGTGTGTGCATGGGTGTGGGTGTGTTTATCTAGCAGCATAAATGTGGATCTGACAGTTACCACTCCAATTCCACGAATTGACAGTATTTTGACTCTTGCACAAGCCTACACACCCATCTCATGCAGGCCTCCCAGCATCTTCTCTCCAACATCCAGTGCTGATGTCATCCACCATCAGTTGTCCTGCAACCTTGTAAAAAGACAGACTTGTGCTGTGGAACTTGCATAAATTACTGTGTTCTCTAGTTGGTGTACTTTGATAAGCAGGAGTTCTGTTCTCACTGCAATCAACTGGGGTGGTTGTGTTTTTGTGTCTTTGCTTGACTTTACAGAATGCATTTCACACTAGCATGTGGGACACTACTATCAGCATTTTCTGCTCACTAGACACTGCTGATTTCATCAGCTATAAAGTGTTGTCTGACATTATCCAGGTCAGACTTGAGCTGTGGTGCTTGCCTAAATAGAGACCTCTAGTAGGTGTACATAGATAGGTAGGAGTTCTTTTCTTACTGCAGTTAACTGGGATGTGTGTGTGTTTCTGCACTTGCTTGATATTATCGAGGTCATTTTACACTAGCATGTGGGACACTTCTATTACCACCTTCCTCTCATCAGACTTTGCTGATGTCACCAGTTATAGCTGATTTACAAATGTGGAGTATTCCCATCAGGGCAGGGTTAGAGACTGGCATGTAGACCAGGCACAAGTCACCTCATCCTATATGGTACAGATTACAGTGACAGGGTTTTCAGTCTATCCACGTACATCATGGCATGGTTTGTAGGCCCTGTGTTTTCTTGGTGAGAAAGCCCTGTGGTCTTTCCAGCTGCTGCAGGTATCTAGTGAGTTACATGCAAAAGGGAGCATTATACTCTATTAGTGTTCTTATGAAGTTCGAGTAAAGTGCTGTTATATCATCCTCAGATCTGGATACGATGGCCTGACTTATGAAGTACATGATGTAGCCTTTCCACACCACTGTGGACACTTGGTGGCTGAAGTTCAGATTGCTATGTGTGTTCCCAAGTCTTGCACCAGTGGATTTGAACATGGGGGAATGTTGTCTGAAGGATAAAATAATGACTGTTATCCCCTTCTGTACATATGTTATCACCACAGGTGGACTCAATGGTTGCACCCAATATGCAAGAATCATCAAACTTGCTAAGACAAAGGCCGTATACTTTAGCCTGGACTGTTGAGAAAAAGATTCTAAAAGTAAAGGGCCAAGCACATATCATTGGGGTGTGCCAATGGTGACAGCTCTACTGGTAGAGGTTGATTCACCAACTGTCACAGTATGTGTTCTATTGGTGAGCTAACTGGTTAACTATCTAGTCACATAAGGGTTAATCTCCAGCTGGGAAAGTTTTTCAATGATACCTGAGTGGGGAATTTTGTCCAAATTCTAGGCCAGATCAAGATAGGCAGTATGCACTGTGTTACCTTCATCCAGGCCTATCACACAGGCTCAATGGGCTGTGAGAACATCACAGATCACCTAGTGTGACTCATCACATACACCTACCTGATACGGTTGTATACACACTTCAACACACCCTCCGCATGGACTATGTTCCAGTAGAAGGGTATAAATCAACATGCATCCATCTGAGCTGGGGGGACAGCAACTGATGCATGCATGTATAGACACATCCTGATTCTACTCATCTGTAAGGTATGCCAACATGTCATCATTGTCCTTTTCTAAGTGGATACTAATAATATCCTGGTTGTGTGCAACAGAACTGTGTGAGTTTTGAATGCTACACCCATGTCTGTTGCGGATAAAAAAGACTTCTACCTAAACCTCCACAAACTTCTTCACAACATACAACAAAAATTTTTTCAGGAATTAATAAACTTTTTTCAGCCAGGAAACACTACTACTCCCACCCCTGTTTCAAATAAAAAAAATCCCAATCTCCCAACCTAATCCCTGATGCCTTTAATAAATATTTCTTCTTTCAATCTTTAGCAAACTCTCTACCTCTCCCACCTTTACCTACCATACAATACTTCTTCCCCAACCTTTCATTTTTCCCAACCTTTCTTACCTGTTCCTTCATAACTCTTCTCTTAACAAAAAACCTTACCAAACCCCAAATGACCACCTCCCATCTGAACCATCTCTGATTGCTGCACTACATTGACTACCCCATATCTATCTATATCCATATTAACAGAACCAATAATGCTACTAATATAGCACCCAGATACCCCACCGCTTACCAGTTAGACTAGCCCGGTCAACAAATGTAAAATAAATAAAATAAATAAATCTCTTAGATGTCCACAAAGAGGTTAACAAGGGCATGTATGATGACAACACTATCATCCTGTGGAACTTGACCAGGCCAAGGCACTTGACACAAATCCACACCGAGGTATTCATTCAACACTGTCAGATGTGTCCATAAACACCTATAACAGCAAGTGGGTAGACCACCAGATCACATACGTGGCATCTAAATATGTTGACATGTGTGAAGTGATCTATGTCTCAGGTCCAGTGATCAGGTCCATATATCAGATCTGTCTACTAGGCCTTTTCCTGCCCATTATTTAATTTACAGACATCACAAATGGCATGCACATCCTATGTCTGAACAGCTATCTGAAGGACTACAGATTGTGGGCAATCACTGACTCCAACTGTGATACCAGTATAGCACAGATAGTATCAACACACACCAAAGATTGCTGCCATAGCCATGACAACACATGACATGAAACAAACATATGGGGGGATTTGTTACATCATGAAAACAAACTCACAACCCAAGGATAATGTAGACACCACACCCTATAAGCAGACCAACTAGTATGTGACCTGTGTCCTTGGGTAGATTGTATGTGAAGTTTACACCAACATGTGGTCACAATGCTGACTACTCCCTTGTATGTAACACAACTACTGAGTATGTGCAGGACATCCACATCGAAAGCCATAATACCTCCACAGTTCACAGCCTTCATCACACCAATAACTGAGTACAATGCACCCTTCTTCATGTATCTCCCTATGCATGTCTAAAGTGTACCACCTTTGCAATAATGAGCTGTCATACATTTTATTGGCCATACCTAGGTATTCTTTTTGTTGCATAAACATTACTGTCTGATGGTGCGGAACACCCATCAAGGTGTTACACCAGATGCATGTGTGATAACTTTTCTGGTGATGCCCACAGTGCATACATAGCTGTTTGACAAAATTGATGGCATGGGTTACATTTTTGACAGTCTGTATTGTGCCATATATATCTGCCATGCACACCATTCACCTAGCCTGTAGTGATCCTAATGTCACATACAGGTATAGCAGTGCCCTTCCTAACACTTCCAGCAGATGTTACAGTGTCATTACGGCATGCTTGATTACTCTCATATATTGTTGACATGCCATAATAGTTGTACAAGAATGTTTGTGCAGAACTATCTCTGATCAATTTAAGTCACATGTTATGTCAGAGACATGGGATTACTGTTGGTATTATTCTGATGTTGTCCATGATTGTGCTTGCTTCTTTTACTGTTGACCATGAGCCCGTAACTGCATCACACTTGATGAAGACCTCTGCTGACATTACACTCATATTCAGGCAAATCAGTTTGCACAGCTTCACAATATGCAGACAACCCCAATTGTATATAACATCCCTAATAGATGTCTTCTGCATTGTTCATGTCAGGATGCTTATCTTACAAAGACAACTTCTCCATTGTTATGTCACTTTATGTGACAGTCACATAATATACATTCTCGCTGTGCAGTCCGTACTGAACCATGTTGATATGTGATTAGTGTTCCTGCTACAACTGCCTCCCATTGACATACCCTCATCTGCTGTACATTACGATGTTTCACCTGTCCTCTTTCCCTGTGCTCATTCATACAATTTGTCTGTGTGCCCCTATTCATTACACACACTTCCCCTGACTGTTTATTTTAAATGACAGTCCATCTACTCTTACAGATCATTTACACAACTTTTGTACAGAATTTATTTATTTATTTATTTATTTATTTGACATGTGTTGACCAGGAAAATTTGACTGGGACAAAGCCCTTTTTCAGCAGAGACCAGGGGAGAAAAGCTCCACAATACAAATATAAAAGATACATGTTACAATAGAAGTATAATACAAAAGATTAGCAATATATTGCATGGTGATAAAAAAGAAGACTAGAGACTAAAGGAGATTATATAGCAAAAGTATATGAAGTTATCACAAATAAGTAGAGTAGAAGATAGTAAAATACAGTATATTGACTGGAAACTAGTGGAAATAAACAGAAGGAGAAATATGTTAAGGCAGGATAGTAGAATAAAGAGAAAAGAATAGATAGAGTAGGAACTAGATTCAGGTAGGGTGGTTACAATGGCATGGAATAGGATTGCACAATACTCTGCACTGTATACACTGTCCTGTACTGTGTTTGTACCATATACATTAGTATATGTTAATTACTGGTAATCATTTTGGCATTCTGTGCAATCCCACTAACCCATTTTGCTCTATTGTAAACAAGATTGTTATCCGTGTTGCTTTACACAGGCTCCTGGCCAGCGACACTACTGCCAGCCATGAAACCGTGCTTGTTTACGTTTAAATGCAGTGTACAGGATGAATGTGTAATCATCACTGCTGCTCACCACGCAAACATGTAGGCTTCATGCGAAGCCTACATGGAGTTTATTGAATCCCACGGATAGTATATCAGTGCATAAGGCCATTGTGCAGTCTAAAGACTGTATGAATACAATTTTCAGCTCACACATGTTCATCCAGAGCTGTGGAATACTTAGTATGCAATTGAACAACTTTCGTAAATATATACAAATGAACTGCACACTGTTTATAGCAGAATAAAACACAAACATGGCTTATTTATTTGTTTAATTGTTTGTTTGCTTGTTTGTTTATTTATTCGTTTTTTTTTGTTAACCAAGTAAGTTGACAGATCAATAGAACCTCTATAAGCTATATGGCCCGGGTCAACATGGCAAGAAGTATACCTGTATAAACAATGGAATGGTTAGTTAACAAGAAACAGTTGTGATAAGCAAACAGTAAATCAATGAAGCAATAGTGACTATACAATACAGTACATAACAACATTTCACTTTAATTATTCAGATATTTACAATAGTTAATTTTCAGTAGATATACTATTTACAATGTTTACAGTTTACAGGATATATTATTTAAATTATCCATATTAGAAATCGCTAGGTTTGTCACGTGGAACTGGACTTAGTTGGACTAGAAGTCAATTGTCATGTTCTATATATTTTCTACAGAAATGTCAAAGTTTTATATTATGGTTTGTGGTAAAGAAAGCAACTTTTTGTTAAGATAATCCATTTCCAGTTTTTTAACCATTGTCTTTGAAGCAGTTGCAGGCTGTTTCCTTTGAGAGATGCTCTTTTTTCCTTAATCAGTTCTAGATTGTACCAGATAACAGGAGCCATTTTGTAAAATACTGTTTCACTTACAGACATTTTAAAACGTGGTCTGATTAGTGTTAAGGGCTCTTCTAAATCCTCTCTGAGATCATAATTTTGATGCCTAATGATTATACATACAGTGTATGTTTATTAGTGAATCTGACAGCGATAAAAAAAAAACTATGTCTATGTCTAAAGGTATGAGTACCACTTTATAAGTCTCCAGGTGCTGTGTGATCACATGGCATGGATAATGAACATCTATGCCAAACATCCTGGTAACAGTCATAATGCACATATCTGGTAGTCAATTGCTCTTTGTCATGCCCTTGAGACAGCAGCACCATGCATGGTCCTCTCCTGGGTGGCACTGCATATTTATGTATGGATTTTCTTACTTAATTGCCTATTATTAAACAACTGGGAAATTCCATTATCAGTGGAGTCCTGCGGAGAATATATCTGACACAAAACACAGATGCCTAGAAAATGTACATCAATATTGGTGCAGGACAAATACATAACATGGAAGAAAATATATGGTTTTATTATATTACTTTAATCCCCATTATCTCAGAAACCATTTGCTCGTATACATGCACATGAAACTGCCTGACTGCATAACTGATTGCTACAGAAATACTCCCAGCAGACCATTCATGCTAATTCATAACCCACTAATAGATCCAAAAGTATTTTTGGAGAGGGGCAAACACCCCTGTGCTCTCCATGTAATCTCCATGTAATAGCTTTACCACTACCCTCTTACATAGTTATTCTCACTTCAAAGTCACTGTAACTCAAAAACAGAATCAATAAATAAAAAGAGATAAGATACAGTACATGCTCCATGCTCTTTCTCTGAAATGATGTTATGTCATAGAACTAAAAGCAGTACAACAACAAGCAAACAAGTATCACTGCAATAAGTAGTAAGTATAAGAAAATGAGCAAATATTACACCAAAGCAACCCACCTCAACCAAGTCAATTATGAGAAATGCAATGTGACGTAAACAAATTCCAGTTATGGTGTAGGTTCAATACTGAAAGCAATTGACAAAGGTAGGTACTAAAGAATTGCTACGAATACATTGCACATTTTTACGTGTTATGGTCTGTGTGATATTTTCACAACTGATGAGCTGGTATAGAAATTTATCCTTAGCTACTTGGGTAAATCAGTATACGTCAGCATTAATTAATTGATTGTTTGATTAATTGATTGATAAGTTGATTAAGCATTATTCAAGGACTAACCTCAATTGAGTGATTACTTAATTAGGCATCATTCAAGTGTTTACCTACACTTCATTGATGATTGTTACATCATCAGCTTTTTTGATGAAAAGTTAATGTCGTAGTTCATTTAACTACAGTGTATTGCACTGTGTGAGCCAGCAGTGCAGTTTCAGTCAAATTTACCTTTTTTCTTCACACAAATTTGACAATGGAGTTGGTATATATAATTTAGTGAATGTGGGGGTGTAGGGTGCTTGACTGCTGTGAAAAATATATTTTAACATTTTTTTCTAAGTTTTCAATTTATAATTTTTAAAACTGGATTTTTGGAAAAGCGTGATTCAATTGCTTTTTACTTGATGAACATAGGTAAATCTTTTTCAAACATATTCTGTTGAACTGTGGCTATCACTTCCAAAAGATGGCACCAAATACCAAGTGATGAGGCTTCTATCAGTCTTCTATCATTCTATTGGTTAGTTGTTTTATTATTTTTGGTTGCTGCTTTTAATATGAAGGATCTTCAGTATTAATCATTCTATTAAATTATTCAGTTACAATATATTAACATCAATTGCATTAATTGAAGCATGTATTTAAGCAGCGTCATTTTGTATTGGTTTTATCTGAAGAAGTCGCATTGTCGATGAAAATGTGTTTTTACAACAAAATTTTTTGTGGCGTTAATAAATCTGTGTTTTTTGGAGCTTCAGGTACCTTATTGTGAGCTGTGGTACTTTACCAGGTGGTGGTCGTTTGCCGGATCAGTTTGCTGTGTTTGGAAGGTATTGTTGTGTACAGCATTTTCTTTTGGTGGACTTTGTCATGGAAGCTAGTCCGGGTACTTTTACCCCTTGTGAAGGCAATGGCACTGGCAATGGAATTCGGTCCGAATCGGACGATATTCGTCAGCTCACAGGTCAACTGACTCTTCTTATTAACTTGCTTACTCCATTGGGTCAAGGTATAAACAATATGATATTGGACCAACGTGAGGTTTTAAAAGCAGTCACCAAGCAGTCGGTAGCTCCACCCGCTGCATCCAGTTCGAATGGTTTGGTCCATCCAGATTCACCGGAAACTCTTAGGCAGTCAGACCGGACTGATTTTCATCGCACACCAGCAGTTTTTCGTGATACCTCAAATGACAACTTACCAGTAATTCCTTCGAGAGAGCAGGGAAGGACTGTACCTCCAGCATCTTCATTCCAGGACTGGGTAAATTCCAAACCCAATTTTCGGTTTAGCGAGCAAGGTTCACTCAACATTGAGGACTGCCGTACCTTTACGGATTCTTTACGCTTACTTGAGAACGCTTTGTTCGGGTACAAAACATTAGAACTGGACAATATTTATTTACAAGAATGTCTCAAGAAAAGCATAGTTCCGAAAGGTTTACGGGTGCATAAATATCCTAACCAGGTTATTTCTGGTAGTGACTTTCATTTAGATTTGATCAAAGCTTTTGATCAATGTGGCCTTGAAATTGTTAAGGCCATTATTAAGAAAAATGAAAATGAAATAAGGTGTTTGCAAGCTGATATATTTAAGTTTAATGAGAGTATCACTACAGATTTAATGTTTAATATTGAAGTTGAAAAACAAAAATATTATGACATTAGAAAAGAGGTAGACAAGCATTGTGACATTGTGCTCAACCGTAAATACAAGAAGCTCAGTAGGGACATCAAAGAGTATCAGGAGGGCAGACAGTACCCCAATCCACCATTTTTTAGATGTGATACACCTATTGATTCTATGACATTTAATGCTTTCAGGGATGATTCTATGCCTCCTATTCAAGAAGGTTATGAAGGGGAGGTACCGGTCGAGAATCAGGAACAGGTTCAGGGGAATGATTTTTTACCCCGAAGGTCAGAACGCATTCGCAATCAGGTATATCAACAAACAGGGACTCATCCCTTTCTGGTACAACATCCCCATTATCAGGGGAGAGGGGTGCAATACCGGGGGTGGAGAAGGAACAGGAACCAGGATTGGTAATTACTGGTAACTTTATTGAAACTAAAATAGGAGATTATTATATGTATTCCAAGGATGATTATCATATATACAACTACAGTGATGTTCCTGTTACTGATACTAGTTTTGCGCTTTTTACCAAAGGTTTTAAATTTGTTCCCAGTAGAGGTAGTAGTATTGTCCATACTATTCTGGACCTGAAGTTATTTATTCGCAAGTTAAATCTAGAGAATTTGTTTGGGGAGACCCCTGGGGTTCCCAGTTTACATTTGAGGAAGTCCAGTACATTCAATCCTCCATTACATCCCCAACTCAAGAATTTAGAAACCAGGATCGAGCAGCAACTCCGAAGGGAATTAAATAGGGCCAAGTATACAGCTAATTTAAGTCAGGAAGCGGTATCTCTATTGTACGAGTTAGGTCATAATTCTTCCCTCAGTGTCATGGAGCCTGACAAGGGTGGGGGAACGGTACTCATGGATCAGAATTTTTATGAAGCCAAAATGTATAATATATTACATGATTATACTAAATATACATCGGCTTCTATTCATGAGATACATCTATCATATAAAAAGATCGATTTGGCTATTAAAGATCTTTTGGATCAGGAGGTTATCGAAATGGACATTTTTTCATACCTTGATAATTCTGATCCTAGAGTACCCACCATGTTCGGCGTACCTAAAATTCACAAAAACATCCTAGATCCACCTCTTAGACCTATTGTGGCGGCACAAGGGTCGAAAACACACAACATTTCAAAATTTTTGGATTGGAAAATGAAACAATTGTGGGGGAGGCAGGATTATATTCTTAAAGATTCATGGGCATTCCTTCGTAATGTGACTACGGACCTCTTCAAGTCTAATTTATCATTCCTTACCATTGATGTGGTAGATCTTTTTTCCGTTATTCCATCGGACACAGGGTTACTTTGGATGGAAGAGGCCCTATGGGAATGCCCAGGGGTTACTAGCAATGATGTACTTATAGTTCTTGAACTATTAGGGTTAGTTTTGGAAAACAATTTCATTTTCTTTGCCGGAGAGTATTTTAAACAAATTTCTGGTGTGTCCATGGGAGCCAATTGTGCTCCCATCTATGTTGACATTATTTTGTCTGTATGGGAGAATAAATTTGTTCTTAACAGTGAATTCTCTAAATATTGGAACCATTATTGCAGGTTTTTGGATGATATTTGTATTTTTTGGGTGGGGCCTGTTGATCGTATTGATGACTTTATTGCTTATATCAACAATTCTACTACATTCTTGAGGTTCACCCATCAAATATCATTTGACAGTGTTAATTATTTGGATGTGACTATTACTAAGGAAGGTGAAGGGTTTAATTCTTGTATATACAGGAAGCTGACATTTTCCAATAGTTACATCCATTACCAAAGTTCACATCCTAGATACCAAAAAAGAGGAATTCTGAAAGGACAATATGTCAGGGTTTCCCGCATGACATCAGATGACCAACAATTTGGTTTAGAATGTGACAAACTAACATCATTGTTTCAGGACAGGGGGTATCCTATAGCTATGATCCAATCAGTTCGGGAAGAAGTGCAGGCTGCCCGATCCATTAGATTTGGTCCCATTTTAGGTAAGGGAATAAGTGACGTTAATAATACTCCCAATGTGGGTGCTCCAGTTTTATTCCACAGTAATTTTGCCTTTATAACGGATTTTAGTGCCAATGCTGGATATATTAAGAAAATCATGGAGAAGGAATGGCGGTCATTTCAGGATCTTACTGACTTGAGTCATCTTAAGGGTAGAACCTTAAAAATGGTTTTTAGGAGAGGATTTAACATTAAGAGGGTTTTGGAACAGGATGATCACCAAGTACGTTTTAACCGACAGAGAAAAGGGACCCATAAATGTGGACTGTGCACTTTATGTAAATACATAGTCCATGATGAACATGTATATTTGGAGAGTAGAAACAGGGACATCAGAGCATTCCAACATTCTAATTGTAACTCCGTTGGGGTAGTGTATTTGGCCGTCTGCCGGTCCTGCCAGGCTTTTTATGTCAGCAAGACCAAAAGCAGCTAAAGCGACGTATATATGAACATCAATATGATATTAAGAAACTTAATAGTAAAAATGCACTATACAGGCACACCATTCAGTGTGAGGGAGCTAGGTTTTTGTTTTTTGTTTTGGAACCCGTCCCTAGGGATATCAGGGGTGGACCTTGGGAAGCAAAACTTGCCCATAGAGAGACGTTTTGGCAGATATTTTTAGAATCCAACAAGTTCCCGGGTCTGAATGATTCCATTTCTATTGCTCCCTATTTAAAACTAAAGGCAGGGCGAATATAAAGGTGTGCGAGTTACAGTTATAGTTTGTTTATTAAAAAATTATTTTAACATTTTATTGTAATCATTGGTTTGTTTTATGGGTTATTTATATGTATATATTTTAAACCATGTTATGCTTTGTAAACACACATTATTGGTTAGTTGTTTTATTATTTTTGGTTGCTGCTTTTAATATGAAGGATCTTCAGTATTAATCATTCTATTAAATTATTCAATTACAATATATTAACATCAATTGCATTAATTGAAGCATGTATTTAAGCAGCGTCATTTTGTATTGGTTTTATCTGAAGAAGTCGCATTGTCGATGAAAATGTGTTTTTACAACAAAGTTTTTGTAGCGTTAATAAATCTGTGTTTTTTGGAGCTTCAGGTACCTTATTGTGAGCTGTGGTACTTTACCAGGTGGTGGTCGTTTGCTGGATCAGTTTGCTGTGTTTGGAAGGTATGAGGCTTCTATCAGTGTCGACTGGTAAGGTACAAACATAAATGAACCGCATTCGCACACTTGAAAATAAAAGTCAGTTGTCTGGATACATCAGGTCTTATAATGTAATAAAAATCAAAGTCTGTTGAATATTGAATGCGTGTTACATAATGGAAAACCAAACAAATAGCAGCCTGTCATCAATACCTTCAGCACCACCACACCAGCATACAGAAATCCCAAAAGAATATGGGGTTCAAATAATACCGCTGCAACATCTAGGGCAACAATCAAGGGAAACAAGAACCTAGCAGATGAGTAACATGCTGATATAACAGGTCTCAGGGTAAGGTAGTACAACATGTAACTATGTTGGTAAGCCATTGTCAGATGAATCAAAACTGGAAAAGGATGAGATTATGCATGCAGTCATCATACTTGAAGTAAAGGGACAGACTCCCAGTACAACCAAAACACAGATAAGGCAAACAGATTCAGGCTTGTGGATTGCAGGACCTTTCTGTGTAGGAACATTTGGTTGGAGATACATGGCTGAATTGCAGTTAAATTAAACAGTAAATCAGAGACATATGGCTGCAGCAAACTTGCTGCAGGCACAGTGAAGTAGACAGTGCCATGCCTACATCTGCAATAATTAAATGTGGGGGTGGGAGACTATATCCATGGTCTCCCCAGAACCCTACAAATAACAGGCAGTATGGCAGCTACTGACAGCAAGATGTCTGTAGGCATGTCAGTGGCAGAGAAAATGCAGTGCCCAATGGGTAGGTGAAGTGATGAGTGTTATGCTTGGTACACAGTGAATGCCTATGTAACTATAGCTTTCAGAAGTGTGCAGTGATATGGATAAAATCCTGCACATTGCTGTAGTCACCCTCATGCTCCAGTATGTGTTTTACCCAATGCTCCCTAGGCTCAATGGCTCTCATATGGGAAGGAACAGGCATTCCACTGAACAGTGAGTGTCTGAAGGCATCCCTAAATTGCTCTTGTTGGAGCATGGTAACCATGCCACAAGGATGTATACTAGGCTTGCCTAGTAAGAACTTCAGCAGACAGTTACAAAGTGTAGTTTTTCTGCCACTGACATGACCATTGAGCATCTTACTCTGAGTGCCAGCCCTACTGCCTGCTTTCTCTAGGGTCCTGCAGACCATGGACATTGCTCCTTTCCACACTTCATTACTGTAGCTGCACCTGCAGTGAATGTGTCACAGCCACTTGTTTCTGCAGGTGATTTGCAATTCCACCATGCGTCTCCAAATAAATGCCCACATAGAAATGTCATGCAACCTGCAAGTCTGAATCCAAGATAAGCACACAGCAGAATAAGTATAACACTGACCTGTGGTCCTCCTACAATATGCAGCAGTTGCATTTGCATTGCTTTGGATTACACTAACATCTGAAGACTGCTGGTCTGTCAAAATGCCATGCCCATATCCATGATGCGTTCCTAAGACCAAGTCATATGCCTACCACAAGAAGTACTGCCTGCAGGAATTTTAGTCCCAGCAGCATCCTACTGTGGAGGTGGTATAATGACAGAAGCTGAACATATGTGAGCCTACTTACTGATAATGATTATTGATCAGTGCCGGCCCCTGTGGTGAGCCTTTTGCTGTAGTATGGGATGCCTGTTGTGTGATGTGGAACAGCAACTTTTTTTTTTTACTGTGCTGCCTGTATCTGTCATAAAGAGCAGTAGTGTGACCCGGTGTCTTACATAGTCATAATGTATTACTATTGTTTCGATAAAGCTATACAGGTATGACAGACTGTAGTTGTTCCATGCAGATATCTTGTCTTTGGGACCATACATGGAGCTCATACACTAGTTGACCCATATTACAATCAGTGCCTTGCATTACCCTAACTGTCAAGGCCTGAACTCTTGCACAGCCTCTCAAACCATCAGCAATCTATGCCAAACTACTACCAGCAGCAACTTTTACTGCAGCAGCCACAGTGACACCATGATGACTGAGGTGTTATGGGAATGCCACAACTGAGCATGTTGTCTGTACTGAAGATCTAAAAATAACACAAGTGCACACTAAGTACATCTGATTCCAAGGCAGTAGAAACTGGACAGGCTTCAACTATGTTTACTCCACCCTGACAAGTGTGTGTGTGTGTGTGTGTGTGTGTGTGTGTGTGTGTGTGTGTGTGTGTGTGTGTGTGTGTGTGTGTGTGTGTGTGTGTGTGTGTGTGTGTGTGTGTGTGTGTGTGTGTGTGCATGTGCCACCAGTTTAAAGATACCAGTAGTGTAGTGAGGAACATGTCACTGCTTAGTTTTCTATTTGTGGACCCACACCAAAGTGTGTTATACTAGTCACCTGCTGCTGCCCTGCCCCAGGATCATCAACAGCACTGCTGATCAAAAACCAGCCTGATATCTGAGCAAGTTGAACAGACACCACATAAGCTGCAGACTCAGTCATTATGGCAATAACAATGGCATTATGAGGCCTATAGGCAGGAAATTAATCAATCCCACAGTGTTGGTTCTAGGCTCATGTTCAGTTTGTGAGCTGTCAGAAACTTCTGTCTGCACCTGCTGTGACACCTTGCATGAAAAGAAAAAAATGTTTAATATAGAGATAGTACACATGCATATTTCAAAACCCTAGATCATCTGTATCTGAGGCAGCCAACACATGTATCATCTGCACTGTGTATAGATGAATAATGCCCACACTGGTCAGCAGCACTTGGTATTGCCAAAGCAGAAGCAAAACACTTCCAGCTATGAATGAAACAGAGCCATGAAAGTCATCTCCTTTCTGATCTTCAATGTGCCCCTATGTCATTGCTACCATGAATGCAGGTACCAGACTGATGGGAATATGCTAATTAGATATCAAAAATAATGCTCCATAGGTCCCAGCCCTTTCACTGTCCTTCTGTTATCCTTCCCCTGCAATCTGTACCCAAGCATCCATGGCCACTAACAGCATTAACTTTCGTATCAGCATCTGCAGATTTTCAATCATATAGTTCTTTGCCAGCAAAGCCACTGAAGAGTGCATCATCTTTACAGCTAGTCACTGAGCAGAACATTATTGTGCTCTTGACTACACCTGTCTCTTCCTCCATGCCAATTCTATAATTAACACATTTTTAACTATTTATGTGTCATATTTGAAAATGCTGCAGTATGCATCCACCATAGCAGCTGTCTAAACCAGTTGTTTTGTAAGAACATTAAAATATTCCTCTCATCAATAACACAGTATTCACTGTCCTAAGCAAACATTGGCATTGTTGCTATACAAAGAGATTTCAGTAAACATGCATATATAGTATTAATGACATTGATGCTTCATTCTATTACACGAACTGTGTGCTTCCTCAGCTATGTAGCAAATGAGTCTAGATGACTGATGTGTAAAAAAATAAATGTCATGTCAAAGTGTCAGATAATACCACAAACTCCATCCTGTAAAATGTATGTTGTGGCAATATATTGTAATGTAACAGATACACCCCTGTAAACACACAATACATTATCCTGGGGATTCAATAAACTCCATGTAGGCTTAGCGCAAAGCCTACATAAAGTTTACATGTTTTACACAATGAACAGTAAAATTGCATATGCATGCCGTACATTGTGCTTACATTAATATGTGTGGTTTCATGGCTAGCAACAGTGTTGCCAGCCAGGAAACCATGTAAAGCAGTGCAAACACCTGCAGATATGCAGACATATTTACCTATGGGCGAACTTGTCCTGCATGACTGAGCGGGCAGCCACAATGATTACCAGAACTTAATATAATGTAACTAATAAAGTTATAACATATTATAAACATGTTTAGTCAGTGCAGAGTACTGTGCAAACATGTTTTAGGCATACAGAATAAATTTTTGGTGGTGATCAGCAAGATTACATACACTGAATTATATCTAATTATTCTGGGGAAGTGTGTAGGTGCGAGTGTGTGTGAGAGTGAGTGGTAGACATGAACTATTCCGGCAGGGCTAGCCATATTTCAAAGACATGCAGTAAGTGGATTGGACACTCTAAATTGGCTGTAGGTGAAAGTGTGTGTGCGAGTGAGTGGTACGGATGAACTACCATGGCAGAGCTAGCCACCCTGTGGTGTAAACCTTGGTTCAAGATGATTGTCACTGTTGAAATGGCACCCTGACCCTATGTGCAAAATGGGGAAAGGGGTTGAGGATGGATGGATGGATTCTGGGGAAGTGTGTGTGTTGAAAAAGCCACACACATAAATTGTAGGTAAGAACACAGTGGCAGAGGACAAGTGAAACATGGTAATGTACATCGGATGAAGCATATCAAATCTACATACACCAGAAAGACAAGACAGTTGTGGCATGAACACTAATCACATATCTGCATAATACAGTCTATACTACTGTTTACACCTCCTGTGTGGGTATAGTTATATCAACATGCAGTTATGGTATATTATGTGACTGTCACACAAGGTGACATATCAATGGAGAAGGGTTTTTGTGTGATATAAGCATCCTGACATGATCACTGAAGAGGACATTTATCAAGGATGGTATATACAATAAGGGGTAGGTGCATATTGTCAACATGTGCAAAATGATTTACTTGAATATGAATGTAATGTCAGCATAGGTCTCAACCAACCAGGACACATAGCAACAGGCTCATGGATAACAGTAGACAGAAGCATGCTCAATCATGGACAATATCAGAATAATATCACCGGAACTCTGTGTCATCTGTGACATAAACTATATGATTGTGAGTTATACATGATTCTGCAAAAACACACTTGTACAACTGCCATGATTTGTCAGTAGTCTATAAGGGGAATCAAGCACACCTTCCTCAAAAATTAACATTTTTGAGGTGTTCAGAGGGACACTGTTATACCTGTAGTTTAAATTACAGGCAATCCTGGCCATCTCACAGATTTGCATGGCATATATATGCCACAATCCACACCTGCATGAATGTAGCCCATATCATCAATGTTATCAATAAGCTATGTATTTACTGTGTGCATTGCAGGAAAACATATCACATATGATCTTGTATAACACCTTGCAGTGTGTTCTGCACTGTCAACTCCTAATGGTTATGCATCAAAAACAATACGTAGGTATGGCCAATAAGATGTGTGGGAGCTCATTGTGGCAGCACTGATACACTTGAGTAAATCATCCCTGGAAGATGTGTTGGGAGGTACATGCAAAACGTTGCATTGTACACAATTGCTGATGTGATGAAGACTGATAAAAATGAGACGATGATGTCCTTTGATGTGGATGTCCTGTACATACTCAGGAGTTGTGCTACATACAAGGGATTAGTAACTACCATGGGTACATGATGGTGGACTTTCCACATACCATCTACCTGAGTACACAGGTCACATACCTCTTGGTCTGTTCATAGGGGTGTGATGTCTATATTGTAATTATCTTGTGTATTTGCTTTCATTAAGGAACTAATCTCCCCAAGATTTTTGTTTATCTACTGAGTCTCCATAGCTCTGGCAACAATCCTTTGTTTGTGTTACCATTGTCTGTATTATACTAATACAAATCGTGGATTCAATGATTGTCCACAATTTGCAGTCCTCCACAAAGCTGGTTAGACAAAGATGTGTGTTAGTTTTGACTTTAGGACTTTAATAATGAACATGAAAGGGCTTACTACAGAATCCTGTGTTATGGACCTTGTCACTGGACTCCAGAGAGAGGTAACTTCACACACTTTGACATTATCTGTCAGGTATGTAATCCATTTGTCTACTCACTTGGTGATGTAGGTGTGTGTGGCCACTTGAGACTGATTCTGTGTAATATCTGAGTGTGGATTTGTGTCAAATGCCTTGTCCAAGTCAAGTTATGCAGGATGATACTGTTTTCATCATGCATGTCCTTGGTGACCTTCTTGAAGACATCAATCAGATGTAAAAGACAGGATGTAGCCTTAACAAATCAAATATGGGTCCGGTACACAGTCGAGAGATTGCGTGTCCTTTTTTGATAATGTCCATGATGACTTGTTGGTCTGCCTCACAGATGATGAAAGTCAGGGGTATAGGTCTATACCTCCATGCATCAGGAGATGGTTCCCCAGTCAAACTAATGACTGTTACTGTACACCCTTCTATGAGAACATAGGCTGTGTTGAGTTAGGGATCCAACTGTGTCTGGTAGGTCAGGTTTTAAGTCATGCTATAGGCAACCTGTGATGTTGTCAGGGCCCATTGATTCTGTGTTATTAGCCATAGAGAGCACTCAAATGAATTTCCCTCCTAAGAAGAAGAACGGAGTAATGTTTGCATGCATACTTTGGCTGATGGCCACTGGTGACAAGGGGGTGAAGTGTGAGACAAACTGTCAGCTAGCAGATTGCCTATTTTCTCTGGTTGAGTATGGCTGGTGGCATCCACAAACAGCTCTGGGCTTAGTTGTGTACTCCCATTAACATTTCATATTTATTGAAATAAATTATTTGTGAAAACACCTACAAATACAACCTTGGTCATGTAACACATTCCACACACTGGTACTGTTCCCGCAGTCATACAATTGTGCTATTGTCACATAATTACTTCAATTCCACAACATATGCCTATATGTATTTCATGGGAAACCTGTGTTTGAGCAATCTGATGCTACATAAGGACATATTACAAATCCTTTGTCTGTGGTTAATGCAGAAAATTTTCTGACACAAATGCTAATAGCCACACAATTTGTTGCTGACCACCTCAATAATTCTTTAGTATAGCAACACAACTACATGTACAATGAATTCCACAAAGTTGTGAATAAATGAAAACGTGATAATTTTGTGTATATCACAGCATTACATATGGATGAGAAAAGACTTATGTGCCCATGTCATCAGTATGAATTTATATTGATGTCTGTCACAGAGCATTGAATGATGGTAGGCAGACGCATGCACACCTGTGCCATACTGCAAGTGTCACTGTGATAGTGGAATAAGAACCGTGTACAATAATAATCTGCTCCATTTTATCAATACATATCCTAATAAGCCAAAAATATACATAAAAATTTATCATACTATATCAACAGTTCTCAAAAGTATAAAAAGTGGCTTCCACCAAAACGAGAGGATAAAATTCTTCTTTAAAAAAATGTAGTTCTTAAAAGCATACAAAACGTCTCAGGCCAAAACCAGAAAAAAATGGATACGCACTTTCAGTGTATAACCTTCATCAGATTCTTAGTTTTTCATCCTCTAAGTTACTTATATTTAAATTGAGAGCAACCAGAAAACTTCAGTTAAGTAATTAACACACCCTTTTAGCTTGCATCCCATTAAGGAACCATGCAGGCCAATAGCAATGTCCATATCAAACACACCTTCTTTTAAGTCAAACAAAGATGCTACTGCTATTTCCTGTTGAGACTGAATTCTTTTAATATCAGTTTCATTGGTACAATATGGTTCAATCCTGGTGGAAAATTAGCTCTTAGGTTCATAATCCACTTCATTTCTTCTTTTTCAGTTCTATTGAAAAGATCTCCTTTACAAACTCCATTTACTTGGAAAATCACCATAAAAGTAAACTTATGCCCATTATACTCCCGTATGTGTCCGTACAAAGCATTAGTGTCTATTTTGTTTTTTATGTCCAACTGGTGTTGCAGAATGCACTGTTTAAACTTCATATTCAACTTGCCTACATAGTACGCTTGGCAGGAATCACACAGAGCTGCATAAATCACGTTTTTAGTATTACAATTAGCGAAACCATAATATCTATAAATCTTGTGTGTGCTAGGATGTTCAAAAATTTGAAGTTTAAAGAGTGCATGGTTTCTTAATGGGATGCAAGACAAAAGGGTGTGTTAATTACTTAATTGAAGTTTTTGGTTGCTCTCAATTTAAATATAAGTAACTCAGAGGATCTGATGAAGGTTATACACTGAAAGCGCTTATCCATTTTTTTCTGGTTTTGGCCCAAGACATTTTGTATGTGTTTAAGAACTAAATTTTATTAAAGAAGAATTTTATCTTCTCATTTTGGTGGAAGCCGCTTTTTATACTTTTGTTATTGTCTGTTGAGTCAGGCTTCCTTTAAAGGTGCTTTTTTCTTTGTTTTTGGATGCCAACAGTTCTCAGGAGGTATATTACTATAGCTGTTATAGAAGAAGCATGTAATGAAATGGCAGCAGTGGCCATCAATACATTAGCTCACATCACTGATTGTAATAACCTCCTGTAGCAATACACACCTCAATATAACACGTCAGTGACAGCAACACTGATATGTCAAATGTTCATAGAGTCATAGGCCATTATTAATCTAACAGCTAACATCACATAAGATCCTAGCCATTATTATACCATTTAAAACAAACTCCCTATATCTATATGAAGGAAGATATTAAGATTATTGTGCATATGTGTGTATTTGTTGGATTGCATTACATACTGCCTCTGTCCATATGGGACATATGCACCACACCATGACAGAATTCGCAATCACACATGCATTCATCTGGAGATGGCTTCCAGAGGCTAATGGAAGGACTCTTCTTCATGATGTGTGATTGCATATTTGACATGAAGACATCCTCCATTCCTCTGCAGGAAGGATGTCATGTGGCCAGCGGAAAAATGGTGCATGCATGGGACTACCTTAAAGGTTTGTCTAAGTGGTAGTGACATAAAGAGCAATTCCAAAGATCATACAGTGACCATAATGTACAAACACACACACACGCGCACACACACACACACACACACACACACACACACACACACACACACACACACACACACACACACACACACACACACACACACCAATAGACTGGGCCTTATTTGAACATTGCACCTGTGGAGGCATAGAAGATGAATGAAATGCAATGTAACACTAGCACCACCACATATGTCTGATTTTAACACTGTCACATTACAGTTTATAGAGTATGATAGCATCATTGTATGCTGAGAAGAACATGATTGGTGAAGTAATATTTGGAGGTATACACAGTCAAGTTGTTTGCTATCAGATTAGAACCTATATATATATATATATATATATATATATATATATATATATATATATATATATATATATATATGAACAGGCAAGCAAAAACTGAGGGTAATGCTACTCAACGCTAGAAGCCTAAATCTCAAAATGCACTCACTCCAGGCACTCCTTAAAATGGAGAACATCAATATCTGTGCAGTGACTGAGACCTAGTTCAAGGCTCCATAGAGCACCCTTGCACTACCAGGCTATAACTCATACCACACTTTTCGGCCATGTAACCTGGACCGAAACACCAAAGGCAGAGGTGTGTCCATATTCTTTAAGGATATCCACACCTCCAGGCTAGTTGCTCAACATAATGCATCCGAGGTTATCCAAGTGCAACTAACCCTGGGCAAAACTGCAATCCAAATTGTAGCTTGCTACAGATCCCCCACCATGCCCCAGGATTCCCACTCTTTTCTTGATGTACTGGAAAATATTAGGGTTCAACCAAACACCCTAATAATGGGCGACTTCAACTACCCCACCATTAACTGGGAAAACTACTCGTGTACCAACACCTTAGCTTAACGCTTTCTGGAATTCATAAACTCCAGTGCCCTGGATTAACTTATCCACACCCCCACCAGGGGCAACAGTATCCTAGACCTAGTCATTACCAACATGAGTGACTGGTGTTCCACACCTGAAGTCAACTCCTCATTGGTCCGATCCGACCATAAGCTAATCACCCTTGATATCCACATCCCGCCCCCACTCCCCATTAAGGAAACCACAGTAAAAAATTTCTCCAAAGCCAACTTCATGCTTCTTAAGACAGAAGTGGTGAACTTCATGACACCCATGCAGATGGACAATACAGTTACAACTGCTGAATCCTGCACAAATGCACTCTATAAGCACTTACACGAGTGCATGGATTGTGCTATCCCAAACAGAACCAAGACACTATCCCCCCAAAAAAGGAAGCCAATCTGGTGGTCCCCAGCCATAAACAAACTGTACAACAGAAGGAAGAAACTGTTGCAATAGAGAGTAAAATCCCATGAGTGGAGGAGCTACCTGGTCAGCCTCAGTAAGAAGCTGAGATCCCTTATAAGATCCTCCAAAGCTAGCTACAAAAACAAAATCGCCACTAATTCCAAGGACAACCACAAAGCATTCTATAACTATGTCAATAATCTCGATGGCAACATCCAGATCTGCTCTGAGTTACAGCTCAATGGCATGAAAATTACAGAACCAACTGATATTGCCAACATACTGGCAGATAGGTTCAGTGCTAACTTTACCCCCCCTCACCCCCTAAAGGGCCCATATCTATACAGGAAGAATGCAGAGTCCCTGTAATCACAACTATACAGGTAAAAGCTGCACTCTCTAAAGCCAAAAACACGGCATCCATGGGACCGGACAACATCCCAGGCTGCGTTTTACGTGAACTTCAGAATTAACTGGCTCCCCACCTAAGCACCATGTTCAATAATAGCCTCACATCAGGCTTTGTGCTCAATGAATGGCACACAGCAACAGTTATCCCACTCCACAGAGGGGGAGCCACTACTGATCCCAAGAACTATCGCCCTATTAACCTGACAAGCCTGGTCTGCAAGGCCATGGAACATATCATCATGGAACTCATAAACAAAGACATTGGTAACCTCCAAACTCTAGATCCCACCCTGTTCGGATTTGTGAAAGGGAGATCATGCCTCCTGAACCTGATTGACTTTTTTGAGGCAGTCACCAAAGCTGTAGATGAGGGTAAGGTGGTTCACACAGCCTATTTTGACCTCACCAAGGGTTTCAACACCATCCCCCATTCTGGAATTATAGCTAAACTCACTAGAATAGGTATAAATCCCTATGTCACAAGATGGGTTGCCAACTGGCTCACTGACAGGACCCACACTGTAAAAGTTGCAGACTCCAAATCTGACCTCAAACCAGTGACAAGTGGAGTACCACAGGGTTCAGTCCTGGGACCTCTCCTGTTTGGTATCTACTTCTCTGAAGTACAGGCTAACACAGAAGGTCTCTGGCTAATGATGTTCACAGATGACTGCAAACTAGGAGCCATAGTCAAGTCCCCAAATGATGTGGACATCCTACAGATGGGCCTTGCTGAGACAGATGCCTTGTGTCAGAGCCATGGCCTCAAGCTCAATGCCAAAAAGTGCAGTGTCATCCCCTTTGGTAAAATCTCTGTACCATGAACTACCACATAGGCAGCAATCTACTTAACACCGAATGTGTGATAAGAGACCTTGGGACCCAGGTGGACAGTAGTCTCTCCTCTGATAGTCACATCGCCACAGTAGTCAGGAAGTCCTTCTTTGTGGCACACCTCATCATAAAAGGGTTCTCATCCAGGAAAAAAGAGGTCATTGTTCCCCTCTACTCGACACTCATTAGACCCATTATAGAGTACAACACCCGTAATGCCGCAGTGGTGCAGCTGTAGCGTTGTTCCCTCACAGCAAGAGGTTCTCCCATTTGATTCTCCTTCTGTGTGGAGTCTGCATGTCCTCCCCATGATTGGGTGGCATTCGAAAGACATGCGTAAATGGGTGTGCCTTCGTTGAAGGTTGGACGTCGAGCTGGCACCTCAGCGTTCGTGAAAATCTACTGCCAATCATTAGCGGACCGGAGTTCCGCTGTGGCGACCCCTAACCAGGAAAAGCCGAAAGACAAAAAAAATAGAGTACAATGCCCTTTTGGAATGTACCTCACAAGACATCTGCAGCAGCTGGAAAGACCATAGAAGTACCTCACAAAGAGGATTACTGGCCTCAAACAAATGCCCTACACTGACCGTCTCAAAAAGTCCAGCTTTACTCTGTAGCATATTGCCTACTCTGACGTGATCTCTGCCTAACATATAAAGCTATGTCAAACCCAGAGCTGTTAGACATGCTACACCTAAATAAATCCCAATCCCTCTAAGCTACATGCTCTAGGGACCTAAACCTTGTCACCACAATAAACAGGACATGCTGGAGGAATAGATTCCTGTCCCAGAGACTTCCCATACTCTGGAACAGGCTACCCATCTATGTTACGAAACATTCTTCATTAGCACTCTTCAAGAAAAATCTTGAGTGGATGGGAAATAGGAAATACACCCCGGGGATCACTTCTGTGTCTCTGCTTGACAGTGACACAGGAAAATAACTTTTTTGGGCGGCATAAGCCAGGGAACCTTGTTGGCTAGGCTTACGTAGGCCCTTGGGCCAATAGCCTAGTACCTACCTATGAACCTATATATATATATATATATATATATATATATATATATATATATGTGTAAAGTAGCTTGATAACAGTATTTAATGTTACTGCCACAGCACAGGTTTGCCTTGAATACTTTCAGAGTGACATCATCTGTGTATGTTACAAGACGATGCTCCGAGTGCCTGACATAGCTGTGGAGTCACATGTCATTCTAAAATTAATACCATACTGATTGTTAATGCATACACAAGCCAGTTGACCACACTGAGAGTAGAACCCCTACTTGATTATTTACAGAACACCATACCTAACATAAGCACCACATCAGAAGTTGGGCTTTTAAACTCTCAGACAACACTTTATAGTTGATGACATCAGCAGTGTCTGGTGAGAAGACTATGGAAGTAGGAGTGTCTCACATACTGGTCTAAAATGGTCTCTAGCATGTCAGCCAATTGAGCACAAACACACCCCTCCACTTGTCCACACTGAGATTTGAACCCCTTCTTGATAATTTACAGAACACCATACCTAATGCAAGTACCACATCGCAAGTTGTGCTTTTAAGGTCTCAAACAACATTTTATAGTGATGATATCAGCAGTGTCTGGTGAGAAAAAGAAGGAAGTCATGGTGTCTCACATGCTGGTCTAAAATGACCTCTGGAGTGTCAACAAAGTGAAAGCACACACACACACACACACACACACACACACACCAGTTGACTGCAGTGAGATTAGAACCCCTCTCTAACTAGGAACAGCAGCTAAAGACTTTAGTACTTAAAGCAAGCACCATGGCATGTGTCTGACTTATACTGCTGATGGACAATTTGTAGTGGATGACATCATCACAGCATGTTTGAGATAAGATGTTTGGAGGCCTGTATGACATGGAAGTGCAGGCATGCATGACTGTCAAAATATTTGTATTTCACCGGACTGTATTGCTCACAGTAGAATGCACAGTTATGCTTTTCTCACCACACACACACTAATTGACTGCAGTGAGATTAAAACCCCTACATTACTAGCTACACCAGCTAGAGAACTCAGTACTTAACGTAGGTGTCACAGCACAAGGCTGACTTTTACACTGTTGCTGTAAAATGTGTAGTCAATGACACCATCATTAGATGTTTGTAAGAAGATGTTGTGAAGCCTGCATGAAATGGATGTGTAGCCATGTATGACTGTCAAGGTATTTTATTTCTGAATAGGATTGGATTTATGATGGTTTGATACAAACTGAATTTCCTCTGACTATGCACACACACTTACACATGCATACGGCATGCACATAATGTGGCTGCTGTGTTAATTTAACACACATGTAAGTATTTTATTTACATCTGCAAAACAAAGTATTTAATAATTTCAGCATCCCAAAGTATGTTTTGCCTTGTCATAGTGGTCTTTATAGATGATGCCTTCATCATTATATGATGTATTGACATTTCTTGTTATGAGAGTGGTGTACAAAATATGGATGTAGTATTTCCTGTTGTGTTTCCAGTGTGTAGGTATATTTTAAAAAAACAGCTTGTCAAACTAGATGCAAGTAGCTGCCAGGAATGCATGTAGCAGAAAAGAGGCATATGCAGCTATTTCCCAGTATGTTGTGTACATTACACATTTAAATTATCACATACAGATACACACATTTCTGTGATCATATTTGTGTGCTCATATTTGTGAATAATTGCTGTCCACATTGATACATGTATAAGACAACATGAATGTGTATTGTCAGTTTAAAGGTATACATGGTATGTAACAATGCAGTTTTGCTATTTCTTTCTTTAGTGTAGTTGATATTTGTGAATAAGCACTGACATGCCATATTTCAAATGCATGGGTTCAGGTAAGACATCACTGAAGTCTAAATATGTGTTCAGTTATTAAAAAAGTAGCTTCCCTTTGGTTGTGTGTTTGTATATGGAGTTTAATGTGATGAAGATTAACTGGGCAGTAAACATAGCTAATACATGCTAATAAGCAGTTTCCATAGCACACCACAGAGCAACTGGTTTGTGTGATCGATGGCAAAGTGCTTACATGTGCAAGATACACATTTCAAAAAGAAAAATCTGTGGTATCACTCAAAGTCCCAGTAAACCCAGTATGCAACCTATACTGAGTCAAAAACAAACCAAGCAGAAACTTCTCAGTGTGGAGGGTGTGAAGTTCACTCCTTGAAATATGTTATGCACCTTGTTCAATAATAAAATTTGAACTTTAAAATACATACTACAAAATAATAAAATAGTATGCAGTCCGCAGTTGCATTAAAAATGGAATATCCTTTATTGAAACACACAAACAAGCAATCCTAGTTGAGTATAGTGAAAGCATTAAAGACATTCATTAATTTATATATAATCAGATTATTTGGAGTAAAGGAGTGGTTACAGAGGGTGGTTCTGTTAAGAGCAACAAAAGCATTAAACTCATTCCTTTAACCAAGTCCTCCTTCCCCCTTAATACCATAGTGCAAACTGAAACTGTGCTACCTTGGTACTGAAACAAAATCTAGAGAAAAATTAAAATGTATAATATAAGAACAGCTTATTAAGGCTAACCTACTAATCCAAACTTTATTAATCCAGACTTTATTAATAAACCAACTCACTAACAAATGACTAATTAACTAACAAAAAGATCTACCACTAAACATCTATCAGAATAATATTAGTAACTTATAAACTGAAACACTTTTAACAAAGATTGCTTTAGTATCAAATAAATACTTTATCAGGTTGGCGTCTTGAATGCTTTTCATTATACTCAACTAGGATCTCTTGTTTGTGTGTTTCAGTAAAGGATATCCCATTTTTAACACTACTGTGGACTACCTACTCTTTTCTTATGTTATAGTATGTATTTTATAGTTTTCTCCACATAAAATGCTTCACAATCACTGCATGTTGCCCTATAAACCACCAATTTAGATTTATACACATGTTCAGGTGCATAACATTTTTCAAGGAGTGGTGAACTTCGCACCCTCCACGCTGTGAAGTTTCTGTTTGGTTTGTTCAAGATACACATTTCAGGACTCTGACCTGAATTTGAGAAGCACTTATCCATACTGGCTACGTTAGACACAGATAACATATAGTATGGTGTTCATAAGTAGTTCATATCAGTAATATTGTGTCATAAATTGTATAACCTTAAAAAAGTATTTATGCAGCATTCCCTGTTTGCATATAGTTAAGTGATGAGAAAATGTGGGTGTCTGCTTCACTGTGAAAATTATGAGAGTTCTATTGGTTTGCTTTTCTCTGCGCAAACACATGAAGTGGAAAATAGCAGCAGTCAATGATTTGGACACTGCTGAGTGGAAAAAAAACACATGCTGCCTAGCTGACTCTGTGGCAGCAGGTGTAGTAATAATAAGTTCTTATTTTGAGCACAAAGGATACAGCATTCAAAACTAACTCTATTTTTTTACATATGTACCGATGATGTAATTAAATAATTACATGATAAATATCGGACATGTGAGATGGAATGACTACAGTGAAGTACTGTATAAAAAAACAGAACTCAAGTGATTTAAGTCAACAGTACACATATGGAGTAACATATTTATATAGACAGTGTGAGTAAATAGTTTATGTGAAATTTTTCATACGTGTGCCTTCATTCTACTTTAACTGTGTGTTTTCTTAGTGCAGCAGATTTAAGCAGCATTGCATAGAAGTAACCACACCAAGCCATTCCAAAGTCTGTGCAAATGCAGAGGACAAAATGTGAAGGGCTTCATTAGGGATTTATTATTTATGTGTGTGATTCTATTTTTTGAACAGATTAAAGGTGTGAAATGGGGTAAATAGGAAAGTGCTGAAATGGGGGGAAATCAGGGGAAGAACAAAGGGTAAGCAATATAGGAACATGCCAGAGGAAATTAGGAAAAAAACATAGCTATCCACTTCTTCAGCAGTGTAAAATGAACATGGATAGAATATTGGATGAATATGGACTGTCATCTCAACAAAGATGGGTGACAACAATGCAGTAATGTTGTATAATCAATTGGATCAAATAAAATGTGTCGAAAAGACACATGTGCAAAGTGGAGAACTATGTTGTTGTGTCTTTTGGCTTTTCCCGGTGAGGGGTCGCCACAGCGGAACTCCGGTCCGCTAATGATTGGCAGTAGATTTTTACATGCCGACTTGCCAGGCCTGATGCACAACCTTCAATGAAGGAACACCCATTCACGCATGTCGCCACACAGAAGACGCTCTAACTGAGAATCGAACGGAGCAACGTCTTACTGTGAGGTGACAATGCTACTGCAGCACTACCACCGCACTATGGAATGGTATATATTTTTTTGTGAGCCTGGTGATCATTTTTTGTTTTTTTATTTCAGTAAGAGAAGGATGTTTAGTAAAGAAACTAGGTATGTCAGGGTTAGGTAAGTAGTGTAGGTGAGGAAGTGGATGCAGGCAAACAAGACAAGATCTAGGGATGGTGAGGGTCACAACAGGTTGGGAGATATATGAAATAGGGAGGGGACATCAGATTCCCATGCCCATCAAACATCGAGGCAGTGAGAATCTAGTCCTCACCTGCAGACTTGCCATCACTTTATTCAGCTTGCTGTTGGAGTGCTTGATGTTTTTGTTTTGCACCATTACAGACAGCATCCTCTCCATCCAGCTGAGGTGTGCACCATGACCTCAAGCACCATTCTTGGCATCTCCTATTGGGTGACAAAATCATCACCTCTGGCAATACTCCCAGAGGGTATACCACTGCATCAGCTGCCAGGGTAATGCTACTTGATGTGGAGGCAGTGCACGGGCTGCAGAAACAGTTCTTCCAGGTTGGGTCCCAGATGTGCTGGGCATTGGTGCAGCAGGCATTGGAGGGATGGCTGCTGCACTGATGCCCAGGACATCTGGGCAGCAGCCATTGGAGAGATGGGGCAGGTCGATCCACACTGGCTGGCCTACCTCTCTATGCTGTGCATCATTTTGTGAGTTTTCAGAAATTCCTGAAATCAGAACATTGTGACCACACATACAGACAAAAAAAGAAGATAATTAATACCGTCATATGTGACATACAATAAATGAGTATGATATAAATAGAAATAATTATACTTTTACATTAAGTATACTTTTTAACAACTACAAACTATGGCTGATGATTGTTCTAAGTAATCCTCACAGTATGCATATATTGCACATATGCCTGATCAAATAATACAGATTAAGTTAGCATAGCATGTATGCCAATTTTGTTGAAATTATTATATAATATTTTTACATTATTTTACTATATATTTGTTACCTGTGGGATTTGAACCAGCAACATCTGAATACACTATTAAAATTCCTTCCTACAGTTGGCTTGAGCTACAGACTGAAGCACACATGCTTGATTTTGCATTTAAGATATGCATGCTTAATTTGCTAATAATGTAAACAGGATCAATACTTTAGATGAAATAGTTCGATTCTTTTGTGCTGCATACATGACCCTTGATTCTCTAAGCCCTTCTAAATTGTCAGCATGGGACTTTCTGTTCATTACTATCTCCTGGGCATCTGTAAAAGAAAAAGGGAAGGAAAAGAGAAGGGCGTTATGCATACCAGTATTAGCTGTATCCAGCTGCACAACCCATCATTGAATCGGGCACCTTCCCTTCTAACTCCTGCCATGTACATACGGGTCCAATAGCAACAGTTAGAGTATTTTGACTCCATTTTGAGATATTGCATTTTACAGCTAGTATACAAACCAGAACAACCATGCTGACCACATTTGCTCAGTATTAAGTGGAAAGCAACAGTGCCAAACACAAAAGAAGGCAGTTTATGAACTAGGAAGGGTAATGCGACAGTTGTATTAATTTTTGGTTTGGATGCTGTTGTAACTGTTAGTTGATTTAACTTTGCAGATGTGTATTAGGGGTATACATTTTATGACCTGACATATTTTTTGGTGTCTGTACACACAGATAAAAGTAATTTGTACAATGTGGGATTCAAACCTATGTAAAATAAACAAAACATATTTTTCCATATGGGTGTTTTTTTCATCCTTGCCATAGAAGAAGCACTTGGCAAACATACTCATTAATTATATGTACACATGACAGAGTGAGGAGTTTACCATGTATTTATGTGACCTGACAAGGTCCTGGTTCATACATTCATGTGTATATGAAATCCAGAAGCAAAAGACACCACACACTCCGTAAGCTGCAGACAAGTTCTGCTGCTGAAACACCACTTCAGTACTTGCACAAACACTTTATTCATTTAATCGACCATGAAAGCGAAGAGCGACTGTAGATGCCGCCTCGCAACACACGCCACAATAAGACACAAGGGCTGTGTTTAACTTTGTGTCTTATTTGGATGCGTTAACGCGCCTGCGGTGGCGCTTATGCCTCGCCATCCCGTTATCTGTAGTTTGTGCCAAGTAGTGTTGCACTTCTTTTTCTGTTTTTACTAGCATGGAACTGTTGTGGGCTGTTTTCGTCTGTGGTGTCTGGTGTTTTGCTTTGGATGTCGTAATTTATAGTTATACATTCATGTGTATATGACTATCATTGAAGTATGAAGTCCAACCAAGGCCAGAAAAAACAATTATAATCACAGAAACATAATTGTCAGTACACCCTCAGTCACACATATAATTCACATGAGCTCCAGTGTTATACATAGTTATTGCTATTTATAATTATGTTCTTTATTTTTTAAAATTGAGTAAACAAGCATTAATAAAATTGGGATTATGCTAGATTAGAACCCTGGCTTACCCGAAGTGTGATTATTAGTTTATACCAGTTGCCATAGGGAAGATTGGACTACAAGTGTATTTTTCACAGTCATTACTGTGTAGCGTGATCATTGCAACTGAGACCTTGTTTGTCAAACCTGCTCATTAGTTCTACATATACAATAAAGAGTTGTTTAACCATTTATATGTGTGATAGGAAAGTTCAGAAAATAAATGTTTAATTGAAGAACCATAATTCTAGTGATATACACAGTTAAACATTTCATATATAGCTGATATCCTGTGTATGCTCATTGCACCTGCTAAAGATAATTATTTCTATGTGTAATTATGTTCTATGTGTAATTATTTTTCTAATGTTAAATTTTATATAAAGTAAACTGCAACAGCAGTAATAAAACTTTAGACTTTGCTGTATTAGAACCCAGACTCACCTGTCTTTTAGCCCTTAACTTACAACTGCTGCCACAGGAACAACTAGGTAGCAGCTGTATATTTTGACATTCATTACTATGTCTTTGTGCTGATTGTTGAGCAACACCACTTTGCGTTTTGGCAGGGCGGTAAACAACACATGATGTAAGCAGAGTATAACATGGGTTATTATTGTAAAAAGCATTTATTATTTTTTGTCAGTAACAGAGAGATGTGGAACTTGAACCTTGATCTACATATACTATATGTATCATGATTAACAGCTGTGTCACACACATACTTTATTAACAGCTGTAATTTATGCAGTCTTTATCATACAAGTAACTTACATTAAATGCATTTAGCCGTTTTAACATATTTGCACTAAGCCGCACGCAAATAATAATAAAAAAGTAAAATAAAAAATTACAAAATACATTTTAACACACATTACAGATTTTTACAGAACTCTGGATTTGAACTGTCAGACTAATGAACCTACAAAACACAGTAAGAGTGTTTTATCACTCTCGCTCTCTTTGCCACAGAAATAGCTTTATAACAGGAATGCAAATCATTGTGCATACAAAACACTTGTATATTCTCACGCATGTTTGTTTGATCATGTGTTACTTACATATTTAGTGCAATGACTAATCACATAACTATTTATGAGTATTGTTTGCATAAATTCAGGTCTGTCATCTCTTTATATTGTGTTCATTCTTCTCTTATCTGTGCTGTACCCTCAGATATGCAGTCTGCAGGGCATTTTGTATCATTGCCCAATGTATAAGAATATTGCATGACAGTAATATACAGTGTTCAACAAAGGTAGGAGAGTTTGGCTATTACTGAACAGAACTGAGAAATGTGTGCTACTCACTTCCATTTTAAACCTAGCTACAATTAGTTCTACACATTGTAAGAGCATTCTGGGTGACACACCCACTACAAGTAAGGGAGTCCAAAATGATGTTGTGTCTTCCTTCTCCTTCCCAGTAATCATTCACAGTTACAATCCATTAGCAACTAATACTGAGGCAGTGCATAAACTATGTTTACACTTGCTACACAAAGTCAAAACTTAGGCATTCAGCAATTCTAATGAGTTCAAACTGCATTTGCATTTTCTCCATGCTCAGAGGCCTGAATTTACACTGTAAAAAGGTAACCATGTAGCTAGGGAACTTGAAGGTGAGGAAAGTTGTGTATGTGGAGAACACAGATGAAGACTGCTATTAATTTGGATTTATCTGCACAGAAGCCTTCTGATCTTGCTAAGGTATGATTATATTTTTCGATACATGCTAGATTTTTTTAACATGTTACAAGGAAAATATTTTAGATAATATGCATCAGAAATGGCACTTTTATCTCTATGCACTTCTTAGAATTTCACTGTTGTCATAGGTGTTTTTGTCGGAATTGTACTTTCTCTGATACACAGTCTTATTAACTTGTATCACAAATGTTATTTCTAAAACTGAGTATCTTACACTCTTCTACATTATTTAAGTGAAATGTAATGTCCTATAGTGTCACTGACACAGGGGTGTCCACAGACACCTCTAGGGGAGTTCTGGACACAGGGAGAGGTCACTGGTGATCATGGAAAATTGACTTTTTTGTTGTAAATGTGTACACATTTTGTGAGAATATTCTTGAAAGCATTTCTAACAATTGACTAATGTGTTATTCCTTCCTTGGTACAGACTGTTGTCTGTTTTTGGGGGTGGGGAGCCAAATGCCATTTGTGTGTTGCCACAAAAAAAGTTGTGTTTCAAGATGTTTGCTCTTGAAATTGTGTAGTCATCCAGTTCTTTCTTTGGTAAACAATACATGATGCTACTGTTATTCCTTGTTTTGGATCAAACATTGGTTTGTGTTTGACTGTGATATGGTACAACCACATAAACCTTAAATTTTAATACCTGAACTGTGTGTCTACAACGGGTAATAATAAAAAATATATGTGCACATAAGCAGGAATTTAATTATGTGGGAGTTCCTGTTTTATGTCACCTGGGAGTTTGGCACTCATACATACCAATCCACATAAATCCCCTTTCAGGGACTCGGATAATGAGATAATTTTGCAAGCATTAAATGACACTGTGCCTTTCTGCTTGAGACAGGATGTGGGGATATGTCTGAGAGAATGCAGATTTGGCACCAGATAGTCAATTACATAAATGCCATAGGGGGATGCAGCAGAACTTATGATCAAGTGCATCATAAGGCCACTCATATGATTTCATCAGCCCATAGGAGAGCAGCTGCAGTTGCCCATGAACAGCTGGCTATGGGGGGGTGGTGGTACACATCCACCACTGACACCGAATGAAGAGTTCTTGTACACAATCAGGGATCCACAGTGTAAAGTGCACAAGAACATGTGATTGATTTCGGCGCTGATGTTTTTGGGTGGACAAGTATGTGCCAGAAGGAGCTTCCAGGTAAGCTTACATATGTCCATTTATAACATTTTCTTGCATAGTAAAATATTGCAAGCAATATTTCATGTTGTTTTAATTAATTTATTTTGGTTGAAACCGTTGATAAATTGATACATTTAACAACACATTTAGTTCATGAAACATGGGCCTTGGGTGGACATATCAGCCAAGTTTGAGTTAAAAGTATTCTTAATGGTCATAATAGGCAAAAATTCTGTCCCCCTGAGTTACTGAAATTGTGGTGATTGTGTCCTTACTTTTTGCTTAACTTCTTCCAGGACCATACTCCCTAGCAAGTGTGAAGTTCTGCATGTGGTAAGCCAAACATTTTTCTTTGATTACTGATGACCATTTGCCAGAATTAAGCATTTATCCATATGTGTGAGGTGTGTGTCATGAGTGCATGTGTATTGCTGTACCATCTGTGATAGTAGCAAAAATAATTTGTTACCATATATTAAATTGTAGTGTAGGTATTCATTTCTTTCCCGCATTTATCATGTATTGAATTGTAGTGTAGGTATTCATTTATTTCCTGCATCTGTTGCTTATTATTGTAGGTGATCCTAACAGTGGAAGTATAAGACTCTTGCCACCACATGTCAGAGTATCATCAGACTCTGCTGATGAGGGTGACCAAAAAGAGGCACAGTCAGGGGGCACAGAGGTTGAATCTGACATTGAGGTTGACATTCATCCATCGCATGTATTTCCATCAGACACAGCCAATAGGCCTACTCATACCTATTCCAGTGAGCTGTCCGATATTAGACAGGTGGAGTGTGGCACACTTGATCAGGGCAGTGTAGTTATTGCAGCTTCCATGCCAGTTGACTCTGACACTAGTCAAAGTGTTGTGGGCGATGTACCATGCAGGCAAGGATCCACCCTCCACCTGATCCTGATGTGTCTTTATATGCCTCATGATGTTTGTTTAGGGCCATCATGGAGGCGCAGACATGTTCCAATAGGGCATCTAAGGACATGCTTAGGATTGTAGATGTGGCACAGGCTGATGAGTGTGACAGATTCCAAGATGTGGCAGATTCAATGGATCAGATGAATGACATGATGGAATTGGCAGAGTCTGTGATGTAACATCTGCTGGGAGGGGGATGGCATCCACGTGGACATAGGTTAGCATCATCATCTGATGTTAGCCAACATGGTCATGCCAGATCACACTCCACTGCTACATCAATGATTGAGGTGTCCACTTCCAGACATGATAGACCATTGGGTTGTAGTCCTGGGCATACTCATGAGGAGAGCTCATTCAGCAGACATCAGTCATGTTCAGGTAGCAGCTGCACATCTGACTGTGGGCATGGATGTCCCAGTACAACTCCTGGCAGAGCCAGTTCTTGCAGTTGGGAACGACAATGAACTGTTGTCTCTAACATGCACGGCTTACATCTGTTGGACATTTTAGGACATAGAGCTAGCACAGAGCTTGGCTGTGCTCTTGCAGACATGCGCACATGTTTCACCTCAAGTGCCCATACAGAAACACACACACACATAACAGTTACATTGGTCACTCATGAGGCTTACATCTCATTCAGTCTCAATGGCCATTTGATACTTTATCAAAATTTCTGTCTTTTTTAGTCACATGCACTTACTACCTTTTGTGTCAGCCTTGGACTCCTGCCCCCCTCCTTAAACAACACCCTGTGCAAATGATGATAACTGTGCCAAATCCTTGATTTTCTATCTTCTGGATTCAGGGATACATAAGTCTTTTGTCTGATGCCCAAGGTGCAGAGCTGATGGAGTGGCTTTCTTACAGGTTTTTGTAATGCTTGAATCTTTGATGCTCAAGGCCTATTACTTGATAGATAGCACATCTATTGACATAAGTCAGTGATTTCACATATTGATGCCATTGCTGAAGAAATCACCCATATTCTACTTAGTTACATTAGCAAGTAACAGTAAGCAAGTCAATGCCAATCATTCATGTTCTTCTTCTTTCAGCTGCTCCCGTTAGGGGTCGCCACAGCAGATCAACTGTTTCCATTTCTTCCTGTCCTCTGCATCTTGCTCTGTCACACCAACCACCTGCATGTCCTCTCTCACCACATCCATAAACCTTATTTTAGGCCTCCCTCTTTTCTTGTTACCTGGCAGCTTCATCCTTAGCATCTTTTTTCCCAATATACTCTGCATCCCTCCTCAGCACATGTCCAAACCAACATAATCTTGCCTCTCTGACTTTGTCTCCAAACCTTCCAACCTGGGCTGACCCTCTAATATACTTATTCGTAATCCTGTCCATCCTCGTCACACCCAGTGCAAATCTTAATATCTTCAACTTTGCCACGTCAAGCTCTGACTCCTGCCTTTTTGTCAATGCCACTGTTTCTAACCCATATAACATAGCTGGTCTCACTACCCTCTTGTAGACCTTCCCTTTCACTCTTACTGGTGCTCGTCTGTCACAAATCACTCCTGACACTCTTCTTCACCCACTCCATCCTGCCTGTACTCACTTCTTCACCTCTCTTCCACCCTCACCATTACTCTGAACTGTTAATCCCAAGTACTTAAACTCATCCACCTTCCTCACCTCTACTCCCTGCATCTTCACCATTCCTCTATCCTCCCCTCTCATTTACACACATATATTCTGTCTTAGCCCTGCTGACCTTAATTCCTCTTCTCTCCAGAGCATATCTCCACCTCTCCAGGATCTCCTCCACCTGTTCCCTACTCTCACTGCAGATCACAATGTCATCTGCAAACATCATAGTCCACAGGGACTCCTGTCTTATCTCATCTGTCAACCTGTCCATCACCATTGCAAATAAGAAAGGGCTCAGAGCTGATCCTTGATGTAATCCCACCTCTACTTTAAACTCATCCATCACTCCCACCGCAAACCTCACCGCTGTCAAACTACCCTCGTACATATCCTGTACCACTCTTACATACTTCTCTGACACTCCTGACATCCTCATACAATACCACAATTCCTCTCTAGGCACCCTGTCATATGCTTTCTCTAAATCCACAAAGACACAATGCAACTCCTTCTGGCCTTCTCTGTACTTCTCCATCAACACTCTCAGAGCAAACATCGCATCTGTAGTGCTCTTTCCTGGCATGAAACCATACTGCTGATCACTAATCATCACCTCCCTTCTTAACCTAGCTTCCACTACTCTTTCCCATAACTTCATGCTGTAACTGATCAATTTAATCCCTCTGTTGTTACTACAGCTCTGCACATCACCCTTATTCTTAAAAATCGGTACCAAAACACTTTTTCTCCATTCCTCAGGCATCCTCTCACTTTCCAAGATTTCATTAAACAATCTAGTTAAAAACTCCACTGCCATTTCACCTAAACACCTCCATGCTTCCACAGGTATATTATCTGGACCAACAGCCTTTCCGTTCTTCATCCTCTTCATAGCTATCCTAACTTCCTCCTTGCTAATCCACTGCATGTCATGATTCACTATTCGCACATCATCCAACCTTCACTCCTTCTCATTCTCTTCATTCATCAACCCCTCAAGGTACACTTTCCATCTGCTCAACACACTCTCCTTGCTTGTGAGTATGTTTCCCTACTTATTTCCCTTTTCCAGGTTCAGCGCTTACCTTGGAAGTCCAGCAGTTACAAGATTCTGTGTGATGCTAGCAGTAAACAGCCATTATGTGGGTAAATAAAGGTTATGAGCATTGCCTTGCATTACTTTTACTGTAGGTATGTGCATAGGATGACGGTTTTACTCTTTAGATGGTGAGCACGTGTGCTATCCATTGCCTCTTGGCCAGCGTGAGGGCATATTATGCACATCTACATCTGCCTACCCCTACAGCAGCTGGTGGATCCCCCTGACTGCTCACCTGCATGTGGCTGTGTTGACTTGCCAGTGGTGGTGGGATGTGTGCTCCTTCCCCTTGGTTCTCCTGCTGAAGCATTTTTAAGGGTGATATTGTGAAGGATGGCACAGATGGTGAAAATTTCAGAACAATTTGCAGGAGTTGTACTGCAGGGCTCCCCAAATGGACCTAGGCTCTGGAACCATGATTTTAGTGATCCAAACACATGCTCTATGATATTTCTTGTTTGAGAGTGTGTCTTATTATAGTGTTCTTCAGTTGGTGTGTGTGCATTTCTGATGGGTGTTATCAGTCACAGTTCAAGTGCATAACCTGGCCTTGTGGCATACCCCCCCTAGAAAATCTCTGATAGAGTTGTGAGTTGTGCCAGATATAGTAATCATGGTAACTGCCTGTGTTGCCAGCACACATATTCAGGCTGATTCTCTTAGCATTACACAAGACCTGGCAATTAATGGAGTGGAAACCCTTTCTGTTATGTACACCCTTCCTTGTTCCCAGGGTGGTGCTTTGAGTTCAATGAGTGTACAGTCTGTGATACTTAGGACTTCAGGGAAATGTGCTACAGGGTAGAAATCTTGCATAGTGGTAGCTCTGACCAGGGTGTAAGAGAAAACTGTATGTAATCACCAGCATGTTGTAGCATAGTATTCAAGAATTGATGTAGGATCCTGGATGCTGATGCCTGTGACACCCCCAGCATATCCACTGTTGGTGTCTGGAAGGTTCCTCTAGCTAATATTCTAAGTACTACACTTATCTTCATATCCACAGATATTGGTTCCCCACAGTTTGCCCTTGCTGTCAGTTGAGGAAGACAGAGCTTGCATAGTTCCTGTAGTGTGTCTCAATCCACCCTGTATTGCTCTACAATTTCTACCTCATGCAGATTGTGAAAAGTTAAATGGGGTTTAAACACCTTTGTCCTTCTTGGCCGAGGTCTATTAGAAGCAGCAGCAACATCATAATATTGTGCCTGTTGAACTTACTCATGCATAAGACCAGCAGCAGCCCCTAACACTTTTTCCCTGTACAGCAGTTTCTGTGGCTGTATTTCAACAGATTTTGGAATTCACAGGCAAAACCTGCACTGAGTATATATGATTGTTTTATAGCTTGCTGAATAGCTCCTCCATTTTGGATTGGTTGATTAGCATATGATTCAGCTGCTTATGCAGTAATTAGCATGTCACAATGTTTACAGTGTTTCTGCAGCTCGACACAGTGTGTAGAGCCACATACTGAATACAAAACAGCGTGCTATCATGTAGGTTTTATTGAATCCACTCCTACATAAAAGATCATTGCCTGCATACTTATTATTCTCCTAATAAGCTTTTCCTTTCAAATGCATGCAAAGCTAAACCATACTTCAGTCATAGTGAACACTGATTGCCTGAACTTCTTACCAAACATATCGTTTTAGTCAATCGATTTTTAATATATAAAATATACATTTTCACTGTGCATCAAGAAATTTTGGTACTGACTGACTGAATGTTTCACCAAGTCTTAGTCCTGAAACTGAATCACATTAAGGTGGCCCTCATTAGTGACAGACGTCTAAACAAGAAAATGTTTGACCTTCATGCTTTCCTGGAAAGCATCCACATCTGCATAGCTATTAAAACTTGGTTTAAATGTAAAGAGAGCACTCCTACTATACTACAGTTGTACTTTTCATGCCTTCTTACTTAATGGTAACTGTGCTGGAGTCTCCATATTTTACAAGGAACACATGATCTCCTGGCAGATCCATAGGGATTCACAAACTGAACTCTTTGAACTTCACATCACTCTAGATAACATTAATAATAAACTCAAAGCATGTTACAGAACACCTTCTATGTCCCCTAATGAACAAATAAGATTCCTCAGTGCTCTAAATGATCTCCATGATAGCAAAAGCTCTCTTATTTTGGGTGATTTTATCTACCATCTCAATAAACTGGAACACTTATTTTTTACAAAATAGGCTATGCCCAAACATTGTTAGACTTACTAAACAAAAATTCCCTAAAGTAGTTGATAAATAATCCTACACGTTCTTGACCAGATTCTTACAAATATAGTTGCCTCTTACATTACTCCTCTTCTTTTAAACTCCCAAACGCTGCTACAGCAAGGCCCACTGCATTTCAGGATTACAGACATGCCAACCTCAACCTACTCTCTGAAAAATATCAAAATTCACTTATGACTATACCTCCTGTGGCCTTAATATGACAGTGAGCATCACTAAGAAATCCTACACCCATTTAGAAAAATGCATGGAGCCAGCAGTCCTTACCATAACAGAGTATCTCAGGAAATTCAAAAACAAACCGCCCTAGTAGTCTACCACCATAAATAAAATATACAACAAAAGAAATTCCTTAAAATATTTAGTAGACGCAACCCTCTCTTATAAATCGATAATATCAAAACATTCCAAAAATACAGAAAAAACGTATCCTGGCCTTTGAAGTCAAAGATTATAAATCTGTCATTATGTATGCAGTAAAACTAAAACAAATAATGCCCTACATTGCTCAGAACCTATTCCCAATGATACCCCCTATTCTGACCCAATATACACAGCCAATATACTTGCAAACAAATTTAGTACCAACTTCACATCTAAGATGTCTGCTCAAAACCCAAAATATCTGAATCTTTTACTTCCCAAATTATTTCTAAATATCATTTATTGAAAGTACTAACCAATACTAGAAATAATTCATCCATGAGATCTGATAATATAACTCATTGCTTAATTAATAGCCCTTGTAGAGTCACTTTTAAGACTGTTTAACCTAAGTTTAGCTACTGATTTTGTCTCTGATGAGTGGCATATTTCAGTGGTGATGCCCCTCCATATGGGTGGCCTTGCAACCAGCTAGGGTGTAATATCAAGAGTCTTATTAGATTTCATCCCCCTCACCCCAAACAGTTTGGATTTGTGAAGGGTAGCACCTCCCTGGGATGAAATACACTTTGTGTGGGCTTGGCACGAATCCTAAATGGAGTATACACGTTTGTGTTGTGAACAGCAGCTCTAATTACATATTTATGCTGCCACCATGTTTAAACATAAAAAGTGTGGTTTTTGTGGCTGGCAACAGTGCTACCAGCCAGAAAACCATGTAAAGCAGCATGGAGAGAAAACCTGGTTACCTCAGAGCAAAGTAGGTTTGCAGGATTGCACGGAATGTCACAATGATTATCAGGGCTTAACATATATTTATGTATATAGTCCAAACACAGTACAGGATAGTGTATACAGTGCAGAGTATTGTGAAATCCCATTCCAGGCATTCTGTACAAACGTTGTGTAAATGATCTGTAAAGGTACTGGACTGCATTGTAAAATAAACAGTCAGGGGAAGTGTCTGTACTGAATAAGGGCACAGACATGAATTGTAGGAATGAACACAGGGAAAGAGGACACGTGAAACATCCTAATGTACAGCAGAGGAAGGCATGTCAATGGAAGACAGTTGTAGCAGGAACACCAATCACATATCAGTATGGCACAGTATGGACTACACAGTGAAAACGTGTATCATATGACTGTCACACAAGATGACATAACAATGGGAAAGATGTCTGTGTGAGATAAACATCCTTACATGAACAATACAGAGGACATTTATCACAGATGTTATATACAGTTGGGGTAGGGTGCATATTGTGAAGCTGTGCAAACTGATTTGCCTGACTATGAATGTAATCCCAGCAGAGATCTCCAACAAGTGAGACACAGTTATATGCTCATGGACAACAGTGAAAGCATGCACAATCATGGACAATATCAGAATAATACCACCAGTAATCCCATGTTTCTGATATAACATATGTGATTCTGAGTGATCAGAGATGGTTCTGCACAAACATATTTGTACAACTATTATGACATGTCAGAAATCTATGAGGGTAATCAAGCACACTGTCCTGACACTGTAACATCTGCTGAATGTGTTAGGAGGGATACTGCTATACCTGTATATGACATTATAAGCAACATAGGATAGTTGACTGGTGCGCATGGCATATATATATATATATATATATATATATATATATATATATGTGTGTGTGTGTGTGTGTGTGTGTGTGTGTGTATGGCACAATCTACACTATCACAAATGTAACCTATGCCATCAATGTTGTCAAACAATTAACTATGGACTGTGCATTAACAGAACAGGTATAACACATGCATCTGATGTAACACCTTGATGGGGATTCTGCACCATTAAGAAGTAATTTTTATGCAACAAAAAAAAATACCTAGGTACAGCCAGTAAGATGTGTGACTGCTCACTTTGGCAAAGGTGGTGCACTTCAGTTACACATCACTAGTAGATGTGTAGGGAGGTACATGAAGAAGGGTACATTGTACTCAGTTATTGGTGTGATGAAGTCTGGGAACTATGAAGGTATTATGGCCTTTGATGCAGATGTCCTTCACATACTAAGTAGTTGTGTTACATGCAAGGCAGTAGTCAGCACTGTGGCCACATACTGGTGGACATTCCACATACTATCTACCTAAGAACACAGGTGACATACCACTTGATTTGCTCATAGGGTGTGAAGTCTACATTACCGTTGGGTTGTTCATTTGTTTTCATGACATAACAAATTCCCTCTTGTTTTTGTTTCATCTCATGTTTTGTCATGGCTGTGGCAGCAATCTTTGGTATGTGTTGATAATGTCTGCAGTATACTAATCTCACAGTTGTAGTCAATAATTGCCCACAATCTGTAGTCCTTCAGACAGCTGTCTGAACACAGGATGTATATACCACTTGTGACATCTGTGACTTTAATAATGGATAGGAAAGGGCCTAGCAGACAGTCCCGATGTACAGATCTGATTACTGGACCTGAGATATAAGTCACTTCAAACATTTCAACATATTTAGATGTCACGTATGTGATCCATTGGTCTACCCACTAGGTGATATAGCTGTTTATGGCCACATCTGACAGTGTTGATTGAATACCTCAGTGCGAATTTGTGTTAAATGCCTTGGCCTGGTCAAGTTCAACAAGAAGATATTGTTGTCATCAAGCGTGCCCTCAATGACCACTTTGAGGACCTCTATCAGATGTAACAGATATGATATAGCATTAACAACTCACACAGGTCTGTTGCACACAGCTGGGATATTACTAGTGTCCATTTAGAAAAGGTCTATGATGACATGTTGGTCTACATCACAGTTGAGGAGAGTCAGGATGTGTCTATATGTGCATGCATCAGGTGCTGTCCCCCCAACTCAGATGGATGCATGTCGATGTACACCCTTCTAATGGGAACATATTCCATGTGGAGGGTGTGTTGAAGTGTGCATTTAACTGTGTTAGGAAGGTATATGTGCTGAATCATGCCATAGGTGATCTGTGATGTTGCCACAGCCTATTGATTCTGTGTCATAGGCCTGGATGAAGGTAAGACAGTGCATACTGCCTATTCTGATCTGGCCTAGAGTTTTGACACAATCCCCCACTCAGGTATCATTGAGAAACTCTCCCGGCTGTAGATTAACCCTTACATCACTAGATGGGTAATCAGTTGCCTCACCAACAGAACACATACAGTGAAAGTTGGTGAATCAACCTGCACCAGTAGAGCTCTCACAAGTGGTGTACCCCAGGGATCTCTGCTTGGCCCTTTACTGTTTTGAATCTATTTCCTGACAGTTCAGGCGAAAGCATATAGCCTTTGGCTTGCCCAGTTTGCTGATTCTTGCATATTGGGTGCAATCACTGAGTCCACCAATGATGATTTTCAAATTGGCCCTCCTCGTTGCTGCTGAGCATCCTTGGCTGTGTGCTAATATCTACAACTTTCACCCAGACATACCCTGAGTTTTTCGCTTGGGTAGAATCCCACAACTAGCTTTGCTATTGCACTCTATGCCAATTACTCTTGGAACTTTTTAAAACCCTGCCATTTTCTGCAAGCCTCTATCTCAAGATACCAAGAAACTTTCACCCGGACATACCCTGAGTTTTTCGCCTGGGTAGAATCCCACAACTAACTCTGCTATTGCACTCTATGCCAATTACTCTTGGAACTTTTTAAAACCCTGCCATCTTCTGCAAGCCACTATCTCAAGATACCAAGAAACTTTCACCCGGACATACCCTGAGTTTTTCGCCTGGGTAGAATCCCACAACTAACTCTGCTATTGCACTCTATGCCAATTACTCTTGGAACTTTTTAAAACCCTGCCATCTTCTGCAAGCCTTTATCTCAAGATACCAAGAAACTTTCACCCGGACATACCCTGAGTTTTTCGCCTGGGTAGAATCCCACAACTAACTCTGCTATTGCACTCTATGCCAATTACTCTTGGAACTTTTTAAAACCCTGCCATCTTCTGCAAGCCTCTGTCTCAAGATACCAAGAAACTTTCACCCGGACATACCCTGAGTTTTTTGCCTGTGTAGAATCCCACAACTAACTCTGCTATTGCACTATATGCCAATTACTCTTGGAACTTTTTAAAACCCTGCCATCTTCTGCAAGCCTCTATCTCAAGATACCAAGAAACTTTCACCCGGGCATAACCTGAGTTTTTCGCCTGGGTAGAATCCCACAACTAACTCTGCTATTGCACTCTATGCCAATTACTCTTGGAAATTTTTAAAACCCTGCCATCTTCTGCAAGCCTCTATCTCAAGATACCAAGAAACTTTCACCCGGACATACCCTGAGTTTTTCGCCTGGATAGAATCCCACGACTAACTCTGTTATTGCACTCTATGCAAATTACTCATGGAACTTTTTAAAACCCTGCCATCTTCTGCAAGCCTCTATCTCAAGATACCAAGAAAGTATGTTTAATTATTACATGGTCTTGTAATTATATAACCAGCTAACCTTGCTAAGTGTTCTGTTTGCTCCCAGTCAAGCTTGCCAGCAGCAAACCCCCTTATTCCTTTATCTCCTCCCCCCCCTTACCTAGACCTTTACTTAGCTTGTGCTCATTCTCCCATTAGTCTAGCTTACTCTCCGGGAGCCCTAGTGCATCTTAGTGCAACTCTGCTATTGTCCACTAGAGGTCACCCTTTCCCCACCAGTATCTAATTCACTAGTATCTACTTCTACTTACTTGCCCCTACTTCTCCCTCCTAATTTCTATCCCTTTCTTCCTTTTCTAAGTCCATCCTTATCCACTACCCCTAGGCTACCTCCACTTACCTTGTGACAGTCAGCATTCACTGATAGTTTTTCCATCCTCTATGGTACACTTTGTCCTCTGCTTACCTTATCTTTTCTGCACCTCCTAGCTCTCTCTCCTCTTCTCTCCTCTATCCAGGTTTACATACATGTATTAATCTATAGTTACTTACACTGTTCAGACCTGGTTTCTCCCTACTTCTACTTTGTGTTACTGCCCTCCTCTCCTTTCACTAATCTCTTTCTCTTCATAAGTATCTCATATTGTCTACCTCGCACCTTCTCCCTAGTATCCCCTTATTTCAGTATAGTATCTATCACTCTACCTACCTGTAAACACCCCTTCCGGTCTGTATCTGACTATTCCTATCCTTGTTCCTCCCCCTCCCTGGAACTTCCTTTGGAAATTTTTAAAAGTCCCTCCTAACCTCAGGGCGCCATTTTCAAATCGGCCCTCCTTGCTGCTGCTGAGCGTCCTTGGCTGTGTGCTAATATCTACAAGTAAGTTATTACTTGCTATGTACATTTATTGTTTAGCGACTGCTTGCCTGTAGAGGTGTATGGATTAAACTATTCTAGGTAATCGCGTTATGTTGATATCCTGGTAAACGCTATCATGTTTATATTGCACTGAAGTTATTTGAACGCTATCTATTGTTTGTACGTCTATGAAGGTACTTTTTATCTGAAGTAGCTCTCACCGATGGCTCATGTTTAATTGTACACGCGCAGCGCCTGTGTAAGCTGAACAGGTATTGCAATTGATTCAATTTAATGCTAGAGTACTACCAACTATTTCTCTTATGTCTGCGATACTTTAGTGATTAGTGTAAGCTGATAAGGTTGCGTATTTAGATATAGCTTAATGTCTGTGTACTATCTACTGTTTTTTTTTTTCTAATGTCTACTGCAGCTATAGCGTGTCAGTTTTTTCTGCTACAATATTATGTTAACTAAATGCAACTAACTGTCTGTGTTTATGAAGATATTTGTCTTGTCTGAGTCAGTATTTGTTCACTCTGCAGTGTCTGTACTAGTGCTGTAATCGCGACTAACGCAAGGCTAATTTATTTACTTGGCCCTACCTTTGGCATAATTACTGAATTTACTGTGTGGTTCTGGACTAAGGATTTACTCCTGCTAGGGGTCTAACCTGTAATTCCAGATTTATTACTGTTAAAAACGTGGTTCTTTTCCCGCCATTTACCTGACCTGTGTGTAATTGGAGTGCCCTTACACGAGCTGACTTGGCCTTAATTTAGTCTATTAAAGGATACCCACACTTGTCGTTTACATAAGCTATACCCCTAATGGTGTAAACGCTCACCTCTATGATTCCCTAGACCACTTTTAGCTGATACCCTTACTACTTTAATTACTGATAACGCTCCCCACTGTGGAGGTGTATGTTATATAGTTTGCCTTAGACACTTAACTCTGCTAATCTGTTCTATGTGCTTAGCCTAAACGCATGTTTTGACCTAAAGAAAATGATTGACCTTGCCTGACTGTAACTATTACTAAATGTGATATATTGTAAGGTTAAGTTTATCTGTACTACTCTGGGAACATAGTGTTTTTTGCATTACTTTAACATAACCTTTTTTTTTCTCATTTTTCCTCCTGCTTGTCAGCTTTCACCCGGACATACCCTGAGTTTTTTGCCTGGGTAGAATCCCACAACTAACTCTTCTATTGCACTCTATGCCAATTACTCTTGGAACTTTTTAAAACCCTGCCATCTTCTGCGAGCCTCTATCTCAAGATACCAAGAAAGTATGTTTAATTATTACATGGTCTTGTAATTATATAACCGGCTAACCTTGCTAAGTGTTCTGTTTGCTCCCAGTCAAGCTTGCCAGCAGCAAACCCCCTTACTCCTTTATCTCCTTCCCCCCTTACCTAGACCTTTACTTAGCTTGTGCTCATTCTCCCATTAGTCTAGCTTACTCTCCTGGAGCCCTAGTGAATCTTAGTGCAACTCTGCTATTGTCCACTAGAGGTCACCCTTTCCCCACCAGTATCTAATTCACTAGTATCTACTTCTACTTACTTGCCCCTACTTCTCCCTCCTAATTTCTATCCCTTTCTTCCTTTTCTAAGTCCATCCTTATCCACTACCCCTAGGCTACCTCCACTTACCTTGTGACAGTCAGCATTCACTGATAGTTTTTCCATCCTCTATGGCACACTTTATCCTCTGCTTACCTTACCTTTTCTGTACCTCCTAGCTCTCTCTCCTCTTCTCTCCTCAATCCAGGTTTACATACATGTATTAATCTATAGTTACTTACACTGTTCAGACCTGGTTTCGCCCTACTTCTACTTTGTGTCACTGTCCTCCTCTCCTTCCACTTATCTCTTTCTCTTCATAAGTATCTCATATTGTCTACCTCCCACCTTCTTCCTAATATCCCCCTATTTCAGTATAGTATCTATCACTCTATCTACCTGTAAACACCCCTTCCGGTCTGTATCTGACTATTCCTATCCTAGCTCCTCCCCCTCCCAGGAACTTCCTTTGGAAATTTTTAAAAGTCCCTCCTAACCTCAGGGCGCCATTTTCAAATCGGCCCTCCTCGCTGCTGCTGAGCGTCCTTGGCTGTGTGCTAATATCTACAAGTAAGTTATTACCTGCTATGTACATTTATTGTTTAGCGACTGCTTGCCTGTAGAGGTGTATGGATTAAACTATTCTAGGTAATCGCGTTATGTTGATATCCTGGTAAACGCTATCACGTTTATATTGCACTGAAGTTATTTGAACACTATCTGTTGTTTGTATGTCTATGAAGGTACTTTTGATCTGAAGTAGCTCTCACCGATGGCTCATGTTCAATTGTACGCGCGCAGCGACTGTGTAAGCTGAACAGGTATTGCAATTGATTCAATTTAATGCTAGCGTACTACCAACTATTTATCTTATGTCTGCGATACTTTAATGATTAGTGTAAGCTGATAAGGTTGCGTATTTAGATATAGCTTAATGTCTGTGTACTACCTACTGTTTTTTTTTTCTAATGTCTACTGCAGCTATAGCGTGTCAGTTTTTTCTGCTACAATATTATGTTAACTAAATGCAACTAACTGCCTGTGTTTATGAAGATATTTGCCTTGTCTGAGTGAGTATTTGTTCACTCTGCAGTGTCTGTACTAGTGCTGTAATCGCGACTAACGCAAGGCTTATTTATTTACTTGGCCCTACCTTTGGCATAATTACTGAATTTACTGTGTGGTTCTGGACTAAGGATTTACTCCTGCTAGGGTCTAACCTGTAATTCCAGATTTATTACTGTTAAAAATGTGGTTCTTTTCCCGCCATTTACCTGATCTGTGTGTAATTGGAGTGCCCTTACACGAGCTGACTTGGCCTTAATTTAGTCTATTAAAGGATACCCACACTTGTTGTTTACATAAGCTATACCCCTAATGGTGTAAATGCTCACCTCTATGATTCCCTAGACCACCTTAAGCTGAAACCCTTACTACTTTAATTACTGTTAACGCTCCCCACTGTGGAGGTGTATGTTATATAGTTTGCCTTAGACACTTAACTCTGCTAATCTGTTCTATGTGCTTAGCCTAAACGCATGTTTTGACCTAAAGAAAATGATTGACCTTGCCTGACTGTAACTATTACTGAATGTGATATATTGTAAGGTTAAGTTTATCTGTACTACTCTGGGAACATAGTGTTTTTTGCATTACTTTAACATAACCTTTTTTTTTCTCATTTTTCCTCCTGCTTGTCAGCTTTCACCCGGACATACCCTGAGTTTATTGCCTGGGTAGAATCCCACAACTAACTCTGCTATTGCACTCTATGCCAATTACTCTTGGAACTTTTTAAAACCCTGCCATCTTCTGCAAGCCTCTATCTCAAGATACCAAGAAAGTATGTTTAATTATTACATGGTCTTGTAATTATACAACCAGCTAACCTTGCTAAGTGTTCTGTTTGCTCCCAGTCAAGCTTGCCAGCAGCAAACCCCCTTACTCCTTTATCTCCTTCCCCCCCTTACCTAGACCTTTACTTAGCTTGTGCTCATTCTCCCATTAGTCTAGCTTACTCTCCTGGAGCCCTAGTGAATCTTAGTGCAACTCTGCTATTGTCCACTAGAGGTCACCCTTTCCCCACCATTATCTAATGTACTAGTATCTACTTCTACTTACTTGCCCCTACTTCTCCCTTCTAATTTCTATCCCTTTCTTCCTTTTCTAAGTCCATCCTTATCCACTACCCCTAGGCTACCTCCACTTACCTTGTAACAGTCAGCATTCACTGATAGTTTTTCCATCCTCTATGGTACACTTTGCGTATCCTGCTCCGTTCGCCCTGTGGGCTCACTCCGCTCCCCTACCCTGCCCCCAATTCCCACCCTCCCCAGTACATCTAAACTTATACCCTCTTAGCCACACCCCTCTACCAATCATCCACTCAGTGACTCACTACTAGCCACACCCCATTTATATACATCTCCCTCCCTTACATTCCATTTCTCTCCTACCTTCTCTATCTTAGCTCATACATTTACTTCTCCTAACAAATATAATACACTTTTCCCTACCATGCCTCACAAACACCCATGTTTTCTTGCCCTCTTACTCCTAATCACTCTCAACACAGCTTACTTCTTCTCCTCTTATGAACAACCTCTCCTATCACTTGTTACCATCCCTTCCAAACATGCACTAATACCTTTTCCTGCTCTATCTATAACCTTCCCAAATGCCACTATTATACCTAGTTTCTTTCAAGCTAAATACCATCGACTCAGTCATATTAAATACTCCTTTTTATGTAATAGCAAATCACTATACCAATATCTCAAACCCTCACAAGACTATAAATTCAAATTTCTCCACTCATTAAAAGATGGAGACATCCACCCCAACCCTGGCCCAAGCCCTACACCAACCCCCATCAACTACATTCTTAACCTTAAGGTCCCACTACCAACAACAAATCCCTCCAAATCACTCTCAATAGCGCATCTTAACATACGTAGCATATGTAACAAAATACCACATATTCATGCACTCTTGGATGTCCAAAAATTTGATATTCTCTGATTAACCGAAACATGGCTTAAACCTTCAATAAAAGACACCGAAATTATCCCCCCAGGCTACAGCATTATTAGACAAGATCGTTTAAACAAAAAAGGTGGAGGTATTGCAATTATATATAAATCAGGACTAAAAATCAACAAAATAAACTATAATCTACCCTGTGATGGCATCATTGAAATAATTATTACCAAACTAATACTTAATTCCAATAAATCAGTTTATATCATCTGCTCCTACCTTCCCCCAGGAAAAATCTGACTATATTAGAAGGCCTCCTGAATTGGCTTTCTACTAATCTCCCACAAGAAACAATTCTACTAGGAGACTTTAATATCGATTGGACTTTATGTAACAGCACTAATCCTTCTTCTCATATTAACCTCCATGGCTTCTCACAGGCTATAAACACTCCTACTAGAATAAATAAATATAATAAAAAAAAGACCATCTTAGAGTGGATTCTCACAAATTGTCCACAACAAAAATATTCAATATGAACCCTTCCAGATGACCTTAGTGACCACTCTCTCATATATATTATCAGAAATAAAACATGCTTTAACATTCCCTATATAGTTAGGACCATCCGTAGCAAAAAACAATTTAACCAAGAACTCTTTCTAACTGAACTCTACCATTGTAACTGGTCTCCCCTAAAGTCTCTCCCTATAGATGAAGCTGTTAATTACTTTAATAGCACCTTCCTAGCAATCCTAGACCAACATGCCCCAAACCTTTCCATAAGAATGAAAAATAAACCAGCCCCTTGGCTCTCAAATCATACTAGGAAACTTATCCACAATAGAAACAAATCTTGGACTAAATGGCGGTCCACAAAGAACTCATTTGATCACCAAAACTTTAGACAACAAAGAAATATTACCAAAAAAGCTATCCTACAAGACAAAAAGAACTTTTATATACAACTTCAGCAAACATCACTCAAACAACCAAAAAAATTCTGGTCTACTATTAACTCACTTCTATCCCCAGGCAGAGTTGAATCACCCAACCCATTAGGCTCTAACCCAGAATGTCCAATTCAAACAGCCAATGCCTTCAACTCTTTCTTTACCACCACTATACTTAATTTAGCTAATCAGCAAAATCCAGATACATCTAACCTGCCCAAACCTAACTTCACTCCTCCTTCTTTTCACCTAGAACCAATACCTACCTCTTATATCTCCTCTCTACTTCAAAAACTAAAACCTAACACTCCCTCAGCTGACCAACTACCAGCCGAATACCTCAAAATAGGAGCCAAAGACATTGCCTACCCAGTCTCTATATTAATCAATAGATCCTTAACAGAAGGCCTAATCCCATTAATTTGGAAAATCTCCTACATTATTCCTCTCCACAAAGGTGGAAACTCTACTGAATTCTCTAACTTCCATCCCATTGCTCTACTCTCCCCACTACCCAAAATTATGGAGAAATGTATCCATAAACAACTTATTACCCATCTACTTCAACATCAGCTCCTGGCTAACTGTCAGCATGGATTTCGGCCATTTCATAGTACCACCACAGCCTTACTATCCTTTACTAACTGCATCAACAATAATCATAACAATAATATTTTATCCTCTGCTTTCTTCGTGGATCTATCTAAAGCCTTTGACATGGTTAATCATCAACTTCTCCTCTACATACTGAAGTCCCTCTCCTTCGAACATCCTACCATGAACTGGTTCACATCCTATCTGGACAACCGAAAACAAGCCGTTCTTTGGCAAAACCATCTTTCTGACCTTCCTCCTACCTCTCTAGGTGTCCCACAAGGCTCTATTCTAGGGCCACTATTGTTTTCCATCTTCATAAATGACCTCTATCTCTCAATTCCACAGTCTATCTGTATCCAGTATGCTGATGACTCCACTATCATTTGCTCTGCCTCATCTCAAACTGATCTTCATTCTCACACACAAAAAGCCTTCTCTACTATAGAAAAATGGTTCTCTAACCACTGTCTTCTCCTTAACCCTAAAAAAACTAAATTGCTGCTCTTCAACCCATCTCACCTATCACCCCCTCTCCATTTCACACTTACATCTGAAGATGGTACCGTTATCTCTCCAGACCCCACTACCAAACTGCTAGGAATTACTATTGACAATCAACTTAAGTTTGATTATCACATAAATGCTACAATTAAATCTACTAATAAAAAACTTGGTTCCCACTACCGCATTAAACCCTTCCTGACACCAACAACTAGAATCACTATAGCCAGAACTCACTTAATCTCTACCGTGTTATATGCTTCCCCCATATACACAAATCTTTCCAAACATAATCTTAACAATCTGACTAGATCATACAATAATATTGCAAGATTTGCCACCAACTCTCCTTTTAGGACCCATCACTGTCAGATTCTAAAACAGCTAGGCTGGCTTGAATTACCACTACTATTACAATTTAATCAACCCACAATTGCCCACAAAGCCCTTTATCAACCTAGTAACACCCCAATTCTCTCGACCCTTATAAGACCTTATAATAACCTGAAGAATCTGTGCTCAGCCAACAAAATGTTGATACACATTTCCTTCTCAAATAACTTAGCAGGCAAATCTCTATTTTCAAACACAGTGGGTAAAATATGGAATCAACTACCAAACGATCTGATCACCCTCTCCTCTCTCCCATTATTTAAAACCAAACTTAAACTCTTTCTCTCTAATCACTGGTTATGCTCTTGTAATAACCCAGACTAACTATCCTTACTTTTCTTTTCTTTTACAAAATACCTGATGCTAACATTTTCTACTCCCTACCTTATATCTTTACTACTTTCATTGATTATTACTAGTCCCTTCCTTTAGTCTCTACACTCCCTTCTCCTGTAATCATCAATCCTATTAACCTTTTCCTTCTGTCTTACTACTACTTCTGTTAACTCTAGAACTTGTACTCTATATTATGTCACTGTCTAACGATGCTTTACTTTCTATATCATAATATGTTGTTTTTTAAATGTTAAGTGCTTAAAATGTAATGTTCAAATGCTATGTCATGTTTTTCTATATTTTATTATGTTGTATAACTGGAGCTTTTCTCCCCGGGCCTCCACTGAAAATGGATATGTATCCAGTTGGACTAACCCGGTAAACAAAAGTAAATAAATAAATAAATAAGTGGTAAGATACTACAGGAGTGGCTAACACAGATAAATGATTGGTGACAAGGCCACATGATCTACAAATAAATGCAAAAATGTGTCTTTATTTTGGCCTTCTGCAAAGTGGAATTCCCTGCTAATTACAGCATTGACAACACTCCCCATTTGATGAAACTCAGTGGGGTAAGACCTGAGAACACACACAGATAGCAATCTGAACTTTGGCCACCAAGTGTCCACTATGGTATGGAAAGACTACATTATGCACATCGTAAGTCATGCCATCATATTCAGATCCGAGGACTATATAACAGCACTGTTCTCAAACCTTATCAGAACACTAACAGAGTATAATGCCCCCTTTTGCATGTACTTCACAGGACATCTGCAGCAGCTGGAGAAACCACAGGGGTTTCTCACAAGAAAACACAAGGCCTACAAACCATGTCATGATGTATGTGAATAAGCTGAAAGCCTTGTCATTGTAATCTGTATTGCATAGGATGAGGTGACATCTGCCTGGCCTCCAAGCCAGTCTCTGACCCTGTCTGGTAAGAATAGTGCACATTGTCTGCTGAGGAGAATATAGTAATAGCAGTGTCCCACATGCTGGTGTAAAAGGCTCTCTCTAATGTCACACAAGTGCACAAACACACCAGTTGACTGCAGTGAGAACAGATCCCCTACCTATCTAAGTACACCGACTACAAATCTCTGTATTTAAGGAGAGCAACACAGCTCACATCCATACCTTTCACCCTGATAGGGCCATAAATACAAGTGGGACAAAGGCCCAAAAATAGAGACAATTTTTAAATATTGTTTTTAGAAACTTAGAAAGTTGATAGAATAACAGGTTTTACATTAGTATGAATGTTTTGAGGGATATGAAGTCTGAAATTCAAATTCCTGTCTTTATTCTCTAACTTCAATCTTTAATGACTTGCCACTAATTTGCCAGAAAACCACAATTTTGTGAAAAATGGACCAAAAATATGAGGCAAAAATTTGGACATTCTGCAGAAATCTGTACAATTGAATATGCTCACATCTGACTTAGTCTCAGACAACATTTTATAGTTGATAACATCAGCAGTGCCTGCTGAAGAGAATATGGTAATAGCAGTATCCCACATGCTGGTGTAAAAAGATCTCTCTAATGTTACACAAGTGGATAAACACACACACACTCCAGTTGACTGCAGTGAGACCAGAAGCCCTCCCTAAGTACACCAACTACAGAGCACAATACTTTACACAAGTGCCACAGCACAAGTCTAACTTTTACAAGGCTGCAGGACAACTTATAGTAGATGACATCATCAGTGGATGTTGGGAGGCCTGCACAAACTGGATGTGTAGGCATGTGCAAGTGTGAAATACTGTCAATCAGTGGAATTGGAGTGCTAACTGCAGGATACACACTTATGCTTTTCTGGTTAGACAAACACACACACACACACACACACACACACACACACACACACACACACACACACACACACACACACACACACACACACACACACACACACACACACACACACACACACACACACACACACACACACACACACACCGGTTGACTTCAGTGAGAACAAAACCCCCTACCTATCTAGGTATCCAAACTACAGAGCTCAGTACTTTACACAAGCACCATGGCACAAGTCTGACTATTACAAGGCTGCAGGAAACTTATAGTGGATGACATCAGCAGTGGATGTTGGAGAGAAGATGCTGGGAGACCTGCATGAAATGGATGTGTAGGCATGTTCAACTATGAAGATAGTTCTAATTCTGCATGTTACCAGATTGATGTGCATGGTATATCACACAACCTTTGTTATCAATTTATGTAGTGTAGTTGATATATTTGTCAACAAATACTGAGATACCAGGGTTGCAATGCATAGGGGGAGATAACACAGGGATGATTTGTAAATATCTGACATATTCTTAGATAGGTCCTTCATTTTATGTTTCTATATTTAGTTTCATGGCATGAAGACTAAATGGACAATAAACAGCACTAATAAATGCTAATGTTGACTTTGCAAAGCACAGCAGTGAGCAGCATGTTTGCACGATGGCAGGCAAGGTGTTTGTACATTCGAGATACGAATTTCCACTACTTTCTCTATTTGTGTGTAAATCAGTAGTGTGCAAATGCAAGGCTCATTGCTAAAATTCTGAGAGTTATTACTGAGTGTATGAAACACACCTGCTGCTTATCTGACTCTGTCGCAACTGGTGTAAATGCATTGACACCTTTCTTTTTGGGCCCAGATGATACTGGTTTTGAATCCAGGTGGATCTAACACTTTTAAATAAACAGTTTTAATGCAATGAGATGATTCTTTATAGTACATTCAGCATGTGTTATAGTGGGTTGACCTAGCGCAGCAGGGTTAAGCAGCATTGCACAGAGGTAACTGCAGCAGTGTAGAGACTTTCACTGTTGCTTGGCATTGGTGCAAGATGCCAGACTCTGCACAAGCATAAAGACCCAAAAGTGAAGGGATCCATTGCTTTTTTTGCACTCATGTGTGTTGTGTTTCATTCTATTTTTTGACCAGATTATAGGTGTTAAAATGGGGTAGATAGGAAAGTGGTGAAATGAGGAGTAAGCAGGGGATAAATAATTGGAAAGAAATACAGGACTGTGCAGGAGGGAGGTGGGAAAAAAACAATAACTATCCATTTCTATAACAGTGTAAACTGAACATATGTACAGAATATTAACAGAATTTGGACTGTCACCTCCACAAAGTGGTGTGACAACAATGCAATCATGTTGTATAGCCAATTGGGTTAAATTAAGTGTGTCAAAAACATGTGTGTGAAATGGAGAGCTATGTATGGGGCAATTTTTTTTGTGGGATAGGTGCCAATTATTTTTTATTCAGTAAGAGAGGAATGCTGGGTAAGGGGCATGGGTACTTCTGGGTCAGGTAAGTTGGGTAGGTGAGGAAGTAAGTGCATACAAACAAGACACAGGGATGGTGAGTGACACAAAAGTTTGGGGGACACCATGATTAGGGTGAGGGAGAGGACAGTGATGCAAGCTCATGCTCGACAAACATGGAGACAGTGACAATCTAGTCCTCACCCACAGGACTATAATCACTCTCCCCTTACTCCACTGGATGAAGAAGTGCTTGACATCTTCTCTTGCTATGTATCATGAGGGAGAGCAGCCTCTCCATCTCTGGTGTAGGTGTACACCAATGGTGTACTGCACAACCCTATGCACCAACCCTGGCATCTCCTGGTGGATGGTGAAATCCCCACCTCTGCCATAACTCCAAGAGGGTACCACAGCACCAGCTGCAGGAGCAGTGCTACCTGAGGATGCAGATAGTTCAGGGGCAGGAGAAACAGTGCTGCCAGGTTGGGTCCCAGATGTGCTGGGCATCAGAGCTGGAGCTGGTGGAGTAGGGGCAGGCTAATCCACTCTGGCTGGTCTACCTTGCTGTGTTGTGAAACATTTAGTGATTTGTTCGAGATAGATGACATGGAAACATTCTGATGGCACATAATAGAAAATAAAAAAAGAGATAAGTGTTGGAACGAGAGAAAAAAAGAGATACAATTAGTACCATCATATGTGACATACAATGCACTATCACAATTATAAAACTATTTTATCTGAACTATTATATTTAAGTATACGTCCCATCAACTACAAGCTATTGCAATGGATTGCTTAAAGTAATCCTTGCAATGTGAATATGCTGTACATATGCTTGGTCCAAGTATACTGATTACAGTTAACAGCAGGGCATTTATGCCATTTGTATAAAGTTTAATTTATGTAATATTATGAAGGAAATGTAATATATAATTTCTGCTCATGGTATTTGAGCCCCAAACCTCTGACTACAGTCTTACACTTGACTCCTAAATTTGGTTTGTGCTACAGACTTATGCATGCATACTTGCCTTTAAAGTTATGATATGCATGCTCACTTTGGTGCTACTGTACAGAATACCAAAAATATATAATTATTTATTTATTTTAATTTTGACATTTGTTTACTGGGGGTTTTTACTGAGTCTACAGAACCCATTTTCAGCAGAGGCCTGGGGAGAAAAGCTCCACATACAGTACAATACAAATACAGTATAATCCAATACAATATGTATGACATGAGAAATACTATACAAAATAAGCTGAAAGAACATAAACTATGTTATGAGATGTTACAAGATATACTACACATCTGGACAATTCTATAGAGTTAAAACATTATAGATAATTATAGTCATTCTCTCACCATATACATAGCCTATGAGAAGATAAAGAGTGCAAAAATAGTATGAGGGTAGTGCAATGCATGACACTGACTGTTATAGCACATGAAAAAAATAGAATGTTGGTTTCAGTTAGGAAAACAGCAGCTGGAAAGTTAGTGATGCAGAAAGATAGTGTGAGAGTTAAGAAGAATAGAGGCATTACAGCCTGAGTAGTAGCTTAAGGATATGGTATAGGAACAGAGAAGGAGTTAGGCGAGCCTTAGAATCTTGCAGGCTGTGAGGGAGTGAATTGTGACAGAATAGGAGGATGAGGCTAATGTGGTAGAAGAGGACGAGCTCAGCATTAGGTAGGCTTTATGCAGGAGCAGAGACATGCATTTTTGAGATGATTTTTTAAAGAGGCTTTGAACTGGGTTAGGCCAGACATAGACCTGGTAGCTAGAGGTAGTGAATTCCATAGTATAGAGACAGAGTATGAATACAGAGTGACTCAGTTTTCTTGTGGGTTTTGAGATAGTCAAGAGATTTTTGTCTTCTGATTGTAGGGATCAATTTGATATGTAAGGTATAACTAGATTGGCAAGTGCGGGGCAGGCAGTAAGCATGAAAATAAGGTTGTGAAAGGTTGAATAGCTGAATAAAGGCAAGTTGTTTGAGGAGTTCAAGCCAGTTTAGCTCTCGTAGAGGTGAGTGATATTTAGAGTTTGTGGCAAACTTTGTAACTTTGTTGTAGCACTGTTCCATCTTGCTTAGGGTACAAGTTTGTAAGTTAGGTAGGATAGGGGCACCATAAAGAAGGGAGTGAAGTGAAAATGTTTTTGCAAGGGTAGTCTTGGTTGCTGTAGTTAGGAAATGTTTGTTTTTATATAAGAGTCCCAGTTTAGATGAGTTTTCTTTATATTTTGCTGTATATGGGGTCAAATGAAAGTTTATTGTCAATGATAACTCCTAGAAGTTTGGTTTCCTGCACTATTTCTATGACGGTGTTGTCAGATGCAAGGACATTGAAATGAACAATGACATAGAATGTGTTTTGGGGGTGAAAGAGTAGAAGTTTAGTCTTTTTTGGATTAAGAAAAAGTTGGGCATTTCTTAACCAGGATTCAACTGCAGTAAAGGACTGTTTAGTTTTTGAAAGTAGTTCTGATAGTGATTGAGCAGTACAGATTATGATGGAATCATCAGCATATTGAATGAGGGTTCCAGGGTGAGAGGCACTGTGAAGATTGTTTGTGAAAACGTTGAAGGGTAGGGGTCAGAGGATGGAGCCTTGAGGGACTCCAGTAGGGTTGTAGAGAAAGGGTGAGAGTTCATTGGACCATTTCACTGCTATATTATGATCCTTGAGGTAGCTCTGAAACCATTTTACTGTGTTATATGAGAAGCCTAAGTTAGTGTGTTCAATAGTAAGGGGAGGGACAGTGTGCCAAAGGCCTTGGGGAGACCAAGGAATACTGAGGCTGTATAGCATCCTGCATCTCTGGCTGTAGCTGTGCTGTGGGTGGGTGGGAAGCAATGTTGGATTTTGGTTAAAAGATTGTTTTGCAATAGATATTGCATTACCTGCTGATGGATACCTCTCTTGAGAATTTTGGATATGGGTGACAAGACGGATATAGGATGGAAGTTAAATGGTTCAAAATAATCTTTTCCCTTGTGGACAGGGTCATTAACTTTTAAACCTACAACAGTACTTCTGTTGTGCTGCATAAATACCACTTACTTCTTTCAGTCTCTCCAAATGTTCAGCATGAGTCTGACAATTCAAGTCTATGCTGGCATTAGCTGTGAAAAGCAAATAAAAGAACAGAAGAGCATTGTGCATACCAGTCTTGCCTATACTTAGCTTTAGATATGTTAAAAATTCTCTTTATTAGCATACTTACACATCTGTGGGATGGCACCAGTTTGAAATTCAGTCAATTACTGATTGAGGGTATGCCCTTTTTGCAGGTGTTCTGTCTGCTTCCTGTATGGGCCACTAGTATGGGTTTTCACACTGCTGAGTGTCATGCAAATGATTTAAGCAAAGCTAACCTTGACATTCATTTTTCTCTGTTTCCCTTGTTTGCCCTAAGTGGATCACCATGCAAACACTACAAAATAAAATAAAAAACAAAAAATGTGAAAAGTAGTTGAAATGAATAAAAGCAATCTATGAAATAAACACTACAATACATTTGTTGGTACACATGAAATATTTTTATACATGTCTGGATTTGAACTCTCACTCCAATGAACCTTCAGAACACAGTAAGGTTGTCTTTTCCCCCTTTGCAACAGCAACAGCTTTGGAGCAGGGAACTGCAATCATTCTGCATACAGCCAAATTCAACACCATCCACAGTACTATCAAACCATATGACAGTTATTTGTACATGTATTAATTTCAGATGTAGTGCATTGAATGATCACACAACCATTTATGAATATTGCTTGCAAAAATGCATCTCTGCCTTATCACCGTGTGTTGCTTTTTCTTGTCTTATCTGAGCAGTAATCTAAGACATGCAGTCTGTAAGGCATTCTGTATCATTGTTCTGAAGGAGAGGTTGGATGTTACTGATCAGAAACTGTGAATTGTGTACTACTTGCTTACATTTCTAACCTTGATACAATTACTTCTACATTTTATAAGTCTAACCTGGCTGACACACCCAGTGGAAGTAGTTGAGTCTGAATTGCTTTTGCTTTTCTTCTCCCTACCAGTAATAATTCACAGTTGCAATCCATTAGCAACAAACACTGAGGGAGTGCATGCACTATGTAGACATCTGATATACGGAGCCAGGTATTTGGGATTCAGCAATTCTAATGAGTTCACTCCTAATTTACATCTTCACCATGCTCACAGCCCTGAATCTACACTGTAAAAAGGGAACCATGTAGCTAGGGAACCTGAAGGTAAGGATACTTGTTTATGTAGATAACACATAAGAAGATATTACTCTGGAATTTATCTGCACAGAAGACTACTGAGCTTGACAAGGTATGCTTGCATTTTTTTCAGCTATATACTGAATATGCTGAAATGTCAGCAAGGAAAAATCTGTATATATATATATATATATATATATATATATATATATATATATATATATATCTACATTAGCAAATTCTATTTTTATCTGCATGCATTTCCTAGAAGTATACTGATGGCATAGACATGTTTGTCAGGGAATTTTACTTTTTCAGATGCACAGCCTTATTAACTGTCATCACAAGTGCTAATGTTGCAGCTGTTCTTCTCTTTATACTCTTCTGCTGTTATTTCCATGAAATGTAAATGTCCTATATTGTCAATGACATAGAGGTGTTAACTATCTAGGAGGTCCCATACACACCTCTAGGGGATTGCTGACCACAGGTAGACATGACTGGCAATTGCATAAAATGGAATGTTCTATGGTAAATGTGTACACATGTTTCAGGGACAGATTATTTGATAGCACTTTTAGCATTTCACTGATGGTTTGTTAACAAAATGTATCATTTGCCTGTTCTTCTGGGGTGACGGAGCAAAGTTGTATTTCTGTTTTGGCACAGTCAAGGATATGACTCTGTTGTTACTCACCTCGTTTTGCATCCAACCTTTCTTTGTGTGTGAATGTAATATGTTACAACCACACAATTAATTTTTTTTATATTTCAATAGCTTGACTCTTTTGTGTTTTTCCAGTGGGTAATAGTGAAATTCTATCTTTTATGTGTTATCTGGAAACAGGACTTTATGTTATGTGATACTTATGTTTATTATCCTACTGTTGTGTTTTAGGTCACCTAGGAGTATGGCACCCAGGTGTCTCAATCCTTGAAAATCCCCCTTGAGTGACCCTGAAAAGCAGGTGATTGTGGAAGCTTTTATGCGACATGGTGCCTTTCTACTTGAGATGGGATGTGGAGATATGTTAGGAAGAATACAAATTTGGCATCAAATAGTTGCTGATGTGAATGCAGTAAGCAGCCACAGCAGGACATATAATCAGGTGTGCCACAGGGCCACTGACATGATTTCATCTACATGGATGAGAGCAGCTGCAGTTGCCCATGATCACATGAGCACTGGGAGGGTCTGCTACAGAGCCTCTGCTAACAGCAAATGAAGAGCTCCTGTCCACTGACAGGGATCCAGACAGCTCCCAGGAAAGTGCAAAACAGCATGCCCTTCACATTGGTGCGGCTGTTTCAGGGAGAGAAAGTATGTCCCAGGAGGAGATTCCAGGTAGGCTTATCTATCTCAATTGTTAAGCACTTATTGTATAGTGAAACATTAACAGCAATACCTAATCATCCAAGTTCTTGTTAAAAGTATCATTAATGGACATATAAAGGGCAAAAAGTTTTAACCCCCTGTATTACTGTTAATTGTGATGCTGCTGTCATTATCTTCTGCTTACCTTTTCCAGGACCATTACCCATGTGAAGCATAGCATCAACTGCATATGGTAAGTCAAATGTCTTTTTAGACAGTAGCGATAAGCAGTTCAAAGAAATATATTACTTTATCCATATTGGTAATGTGGGTGTCAGGACTGCTGTGTGTATTGCTGTGCTGTCTGTAGTAGTGGCAGCACTGTTAGTTTGTTAGCATTCATTTGACATTAGTAGTGTAGCTATTAATTTCTTTCCTGTGTTTGTTGCTTATTATCACAGGTGATCCTGATAGTGGAAGTGTACGACTCTTATTACCTGATGTGAAAGTATTGGCAGACTCTGATAATGATGGTGGCCAAATAGAAGCATAGGTGCTGAGGTTGAATTTGACACTGAGGTTGACATTCAGCCATCTCCTGTAATTCCATTGGACACAGCCAGTAGGCCTACGCCAACCCATTACAGTGAGCCCTCAGATACGGGACACATGGTAGGTGAGACACTCAATCAGGACAGTGTGGTAACTGCAGCTTCAGTGCCTGTTGACTCTGACCAAAGCATGGGAAAGGTGCCACACAGGAGGGTTGTTCAGGTTGCTTGGAGGAGGCCTGCTGTCCATCCTCCACCTGATCTGGATGTGTCTTCCTGTGCCACTCATTGTATGTTTAGGGCTGTCATGGAGGTGCAGGCACATTCCAATAGGTCCTCCAGAGAAATGCTTTGGGTTGTAGATATGGCACAGGCTGTCATAAGTACCTGCCTCTACCGTGTTGCTGATTCAATGGATCAGATGAATGACACATTGGAATGAGAGGTGTACGTGATGGAGCATCTGCTAGGAGGGGGATGGTATCCTCGTGGGCATAGGTCAGCCACGTCATCTGTTGCTAGCTGATGTAGCCATGCCTGATCACACTTCCATAGTGACATTACTCTCACTGCTCCATCAGTGGTTGAGATGTCCACACTCAGATGTGATAGGCCATGGGGTCATGGTCCTGGACAGCCTCATAAATGGAGCTCGTCCAGCAGATATCAGTCATGTTCAGGTAGCAGTAGTGCATCTGACTGTGGGTGTGGACATGTCAGTGCAACTTCTAACAGAGCCAGTTCTCATGGTTGGGTAAGAACAACAATGAACTACAATCTCTACCATGCATGGCTCACGCCTGCCTGATATACCAAGATGTAGAAATAGCACAGAGATTGGCTGTGTTCATACAGACACTCGCTCACTAATTTCACCTGGAGGGCCTATGCAGACACACATACAACAGTTACATAGTTCAACCGTGAAACTTAAAGCTCATTTTGTCTCACTGGCCATTTCTTATTTTATCCAAGTATCTGCCTACTTCTCTTTCTTACTCATGTACACTCACTGACCTTTTATGTCAGCCTAGGATTCCTGCCCCCCCCCCCCACAACCCCCTGTGCAAGTGATAACTGTGCCATATCCTTGTTTCCTACTTTTGGATTCGGGGATATATAAGCCTTTTGCTGATGCTCAGGGTGCATAGCTGACTTACTGATTAGTATATCTGCATTTATGGTGTTGTTTTGCTAATTGTACCTTTGACATATTTTGGTGTTAGAAAGTTAGACAGTTGATTTTTTGCATCAGTATTGCTAATGATCTTGTGATGTTTGTGAAGTTTGAAACTGAAATATGTCTCATTATTTTCTAACTTCCGTCTTTAATGATTTTCCAGTAAAAATGTATGGTGCTAAACCGAGGACATTCGGTGACCATCAGTATTTTTGAGAGGTATGACTGTGTGAATCTTTGATGCCTGAGGCCTACTACTTGATACAGGACACAGATAATCACATAAGTCTTTGCTGTCACATGATAAAGTCATTTCTGTACAAATCACCCAGCTTTTATTTGCTTACATTACCAAGTACCAACATGCAAGGATATGCCATTCATTTGTATTATTACACAATACACTCCAGGTTCAGCACTTACTTTGTAAATCCAGCAGTTGCAACAGTTTTAGTTCAGGGCTGACTCTATCTGATGCTAGAAGTACACAGCCATTACAGGGCTCCTATCACGTAGTTGAACTTTTACACGTTCGAACCACATATGGTCGAGACCATAAGTTAGAATTTGTAAAGGTTTGAGCATTTGAATGGAAATCTCCATAAGCGGAGGTTTCCATTTTGTTCAATGTGGTGTGATCTCAGAGTTGGTATATTTAAGTAGAGGGGTTGTGGGGGGTGCAGAGGTGCTTGCCTCCCTGCTTACAACAGTTTATTTTGTTGTCTGTTCTTTTTTTTTTCCGTAGTCGAAGTTCTGTAACTTAGAACATAATGGTTCGACCATTAGGTGTTCAGAGTTATGGAACTTCGACTATGTGTTATAGTTCCCATTACATGGGTAGGTAAAGGTTGTGAGTGTTGCCTGGCATCAATGCTATTATATGTATGTGTGTAGGAGGAAGGTGCCAGCTGCTTAGGTAGCGAGTGAGTGTGCTATGCATTGCCTCTTAGCCATTGTCAGGACATATTATAGGTTCATAGGTTCATAGATAGGTACTAGGCTATCGGCCCAAGGGCCTAAGTAAGCCTAACCAACAAGGTTCCCTAGCTTAGGCCATCCAAGAAAATGTATTTCCTGTGCCCCTGTTGAGCAGAGCCACAGAAGTGATCCCCGGGGTGTATTTCCTATTTCCCATTCACTCATCAAGATTTTTCTTGAAGATTGCTAATGAGGAACTTTGCTTGACATAGATGAGTAGCTTGTTCCAGAGTATAGGAAGTCTCTGGGACAGGAATCTATCTCTCCAGCGTGTCCTGTTTACTGTGATGACAAGGTTTAAGTCCCTAGAGCGTGTAGCTCAGAGGGATTGGGATTTATTTAGGTGTAGCATGTCCAACAGCTCTGGGTTTAACATAGCTTTATATGTTAGGCAGAGATCTCCTCAGAGTAGACGATATGCTACAGAGTAAGGCTGGAGTTGTTTGAGACGGTCAGTGTAGGGCATCTGTTTGAGGCCAGTAATCCTCTTTGTGAGGTACTTCTGTGGCCTTTCCAGCTGCTGCAGATGTCTTGTGGGGTACATTCCAAAAGGGGCATTGTACTCTATAATGGGTCTAATGAGTGCCGAGTAGAGGGGAACAATGACCTCTTTTTTCCTGGATGAGAACCCTTTTGTGATGAGGTGTGCCACATAGAAGGATTTGATGACTACTATGGTGATGTGATTATCAAAGGAGAGACTACTATGCACCTGGGTCCCAAGGTCTCTTATCACACATTCGGCATTAAGTAGACTGCCGTTTATGTGGTAGTTCATGGGTACAGAGTTTTTACCAAAGGGGATGACAATGCACTTTTTGGCATTGAGCTTGAGGCCATGCCTCTGACACCAGGCATCTGTCTCAGTGAGGCCCTTCTGTAGGATGTCCACATCATTTGGGGACTCGACTATGGCTCCTAGTTTGCAGTCATTTGTGAACTTCATTAGCCAGAGGCCTTCTGTGTTAGCCTGTACTTCAGACAAATAGATACCAAACAGGACAGGTCCCAGGACTGAACCCTGTGGTACTCCACTTGTCACTGGTTTGCAGTCAGATTTGGAGCCTGCAACTTTTACAGTGTGAGTTCTGTCAGTGAGCCAGTTGGCAACCCATCTTGTGACATAGGGATTTATACATAGTTTAGTGAGTTTAGCTATAATTCCAGAATGGGAGATGGAGTCAAAAGCCTTGGCGAGGTCAAGATAGGCTGTGTGAACCGCCTTAACCTCATCTACGGCTTTGGTGACTGCCTCAAAGAAGTCGATCAGGTTCAGAAGGCATGATTTGCCTTTCACAAGCCCAAACTGGGTGGGGTCCAGAGTTTCCCTATATATTCCAAAACTTATTGGAATACAGCCACATAAGTCTACACAGAAAGAATGTTAGAGGCTGCTGTTGCTTTAATTCATATGTAAGTGCAACAGGATGGGTGGGGTCCAGAGTTTCCCTACAAATTCTGCCTATCCCCACAGAAGCTGCTGGTTCCCCCTTTGACTCCTCACCTACTTGTGGCTGTGGTGACCTTGCCATTGCTTGTGGGATGTGTGCCCCTTCCTCTTGTTGATCCTGCTGAAGCTGCTTTCTCAGGATGATGTTATGTAGCATTGCACATACTGTGAATATTTCAGTACATGTACATGGATTGTACTGCAGGGCTCTCCCAGATGTCTCTAGGCACCAGAACTGTTACTTTAGCAGCCTAAACACATGCTTTATGATATTTCTGGTTTGAGCGTGTGCCTCATTATGGTTTTCTTTAGTGGGTGTGTGTGAATTTCTGATGGGCACCATCAGCCATTGTTTCAGTGCATAACCTGCATCCCCCAGTAAATGACCCTGTGGGATATCCCCTCTAGTGAACATCTGATACAGTTGGGAGGTGTGCCAGATAGGTGAGTCATGGTAACTGCCTAGGTTGCCAGCACACACATTCAATATGATTCCCTTGGCATTACACATGACTTGGCAAGTTGGTAGTTAATAGAGTGGAAGCCCTTTCTATTTATGTACACCCTTCCCTGTTCCCTGGGTGGTGCCTTGATTTCTATAAATGTACAATATATGGCACCAAGTACTTCAGGGCAATGTGCTACAGGGTAGAACTCCTGCATATTTGTGACCCTGTCCTCAAGAGTACAGGGAAAATATATGTGGTCACTGGCATGTTGGAGCATAGCATTCAGGAATTGATGGAGGATCCTGGATGCTGATGCTTGTGACACCCCCAGCATGTCCCCTGTTTTTCTCTGAAAGGTTCCTGTAGGTAATATTCTAAGTGCTACATATACCTTTGTCTCCACTGGGATGAGTTCTCCTCAGTTTGCCCTGGGTCTGAGTTGAGGGCAAAAGAGGTTGGAGAGTTCCTGTAGTGTGTGTCTCTATCTACCCTGTAGCACTCTGCAATTTCCACATCATGCAGGTTGTGAAAAGTTAACTAGGGTCAGAAAGCTCTTCTCCTTCTTGCCCATGGTCTATTAGCAGCAGCAGCAGCATAGACCAGCCTGTTGCACTTACATATGAATTAAATCAACAGCAGCCTCTAACATTTTTTCTGTGTAGACTTATGTGGCTGTATTCCAATATGTTTGGGAATTCGTAGGGAAACCAGCACTGAATCTACACAGTTGCATTATAGCTTGTTGAATAGCTCCTCCATCTTGGATTGGTTGAGTAGCATACAGTTCAGTTGCTTATGCTGTTAATTAGCATGCCATTTGTGTTTACCTTGTTTGTGCATCTTTACACATCATGTAGAGCCTCTTACTGAATCCAAAACAGCTCGCTACCATGTGTGCATCACACCAGTGTAAATGGACTGTGTAGGGTTTATTGAATCTGGCTGCCTGTCTTTTTCATCTCAGAAACTTCTTTGAATGGGCTACAGAAACTGTAGATGGTGGCCATGCAGTGCCCACGGTGTATCCTGACCTGACCAAGGCCTTTAACACCATTCCTTATGTGGGCATCATAAAAAAGCTAATTGTTTAAAAACTGAGCCATATATGGTAAGTAATGAGTGAAACACAAAACTCACATAGTGTGAGCTGCAAGTACCTGATGGGAGGTTTGTATAATGGTTAAGGTGCTTACCTTAAAGACACAAACAGCAGGGCTTGATTCTGACTTACCTTAAAGGCACAAACAGCAGGGCTTGATTCTGACATGGGGTAATTGGCTACGCTTAAAATGGCCCACAAGGGCAGCTATCTTGGTACTAACCTATGAGCAACAGAACAAGGTTGTAAGTACAGAACAGAATTTTCACAGTCTAGGTTCTGTTCAGCTGGTTTCATAGTGGGGGTGGTCTACCTTCTTTTGAAGCCAGCCTACACAAGGTGTGAGCACAGCTTTTTGTGTTATCTGATTTCCTGAGGCTCTTAAGTTTTCCTTTATACTGCTGTATAAGGAGTTACAATTCTGTGAGACAGTATCAGTATCTTAGCTGTTCTTTATGGCCTAGCTATGACTGATTCGGTAGGCATCTGGATAAAGAAAGCCTATATTTTTTGCACTTAATCTGTTATCAGTGATAGTCAACAAAACTGTGCTGCATTTATTGATTTGCTTGAGATTGCTTTTCTCAGTGTCTGCATTTTGTTTTAGTTAACAAAACTGTGCTGCATTTATTGATTTGCTTGAGATTGCTTTTCTCAGTGTCTGCATTTTGAGTACAGGGCGATCATTTGGGTAGGACTACCCACTTGCTTGTTTGATTTTGGACATTCCTCCCAGTCCCATCTCATCAGCTCATTCTACTGTGTACAGCAAGAGCATTTGGGAAGGCCAACCCCCTTAGTTTTTTAATCTTGAATTATCTGTTCCTTCTCTCTCCACAAAGCAAAACAAACAAAACAATTACACTTTATTCAGCTGCTTTTACTGTAATTGTGTTCTTCCTGGTTGCTCTTAAGCGTTGAAGTGGTTTTATTTTTCTGTATTTATTACTGCTTGCTAGTAGCCTGATTAAATTTATCTGTTATTCTAACCCACTTAGTTCTGGTTTTAGCACTTGGGCCTCAGGCAAGTTATTTTACATTTAAGAAGGTTTTTGTAGTCTACACTCTCGTGGACAAACCCTTATCAAAACCCACTCTCCCCAAGTCCATCCAAGTTTTAGAACACTATATCTGGACAATTACCATCAGTTTATCCTGCCAGCCTGGTTGACATGAGCATACAGAGACAGAGTAGCAACTGCCTCATGTTCACTGACAACCCTCTTCTCCTAGCACATAATTATACTTGCAAGAAAGGCATCTATATCAGTAATCTGGAATCCATGCTCTCTCACGCCTCAGTCAGTACCCCTGACAAGAAGGAGATTGCTAGCACAAACACCGCACCACCCACATCACATAGCCAAGTACAGCACACACACACATATACAGAGGTCCTCAATAAAAACTTACCTAAACAGCAGAGACATCCAAAACATGCTCACAAACATTCCACACATAACACCAAGCACATCACAGACAGCAGACAACACACCAGTGTCTCACAAACACAGCCCATAAGGCATTACAATAAACTCATACAACCCATAAAACATAACATTAAACCAAACATACTAGTCATTGGTGACTCAATTGTAAGACACACTGATATCTCCCTCACCCGGTTCGACAAAGAGAAGATCATGTTCAGTTGTCTGTCAGGTTTCAGAATCTGCCACATCACGCACACACTTAAGTCTCTCCACAACAGGTACAAGTATGACTCTGTCATTGTTCATGTTGGTGTGAATGACTTGAGACATACCTCCCTTGACTATATGACGAGAGACATGATTGACTTGTCAGAGCATGTGTCCCAGGCAGGTATGACCCTACCCCTAGGCAGCATCCTACCTTCACTAAGAATGATACCACAATACCAACAAAAAATAATTGACTTCAACAATTGGCTTAGTTTCTGGTGTAATTCCTAGGGAATCAAGTATCTGTCTGCCTGGGATGACATGGTTGACAGGCATCAATGCTTTGCCAGAGATGGCCTCAACTTGTAACTCCTGGGATTCAGGATTCTGGCCAAGGCTCTTGCCTACCCATTGTGCCTTTTTTAGGCAATGTCCCACAGACAAATCTTCCAACATAAAAGATCTGTTAAAAAGCAAATTGAAGGTCTTGCTGCTTAACGCTAGGAGCTTTAACCTGAAAATGCACTCACTGGAAGCTTTCCTAGCACTGGAAGATGCCAACATGTGTGCAGTCATGGAAACTTTTCTGTACTTCACTGTAATCTGTTTCATGGAGCTTTTCTCCCCAGGCCTCCACTGAAAATGGGCTCTCTGGACCCAGGGGACTTCCCCGGTAATCAAACTGGAAATAAATAATAAATAAATAACTTGGTTCAAGGCTGCAGAGAGCACCCCTGCCTTACCAGGCTATACCTCATTCCACACATTCCAACCCCAAAATGAGGTTGGGAAGACTAAGGATGGTGGTTTCTATTTTCATTAAAGACAAGCACACCTCCAGACTGGTTTGTCAGCATGATGCACTAGAACTTCTCCAGGTGCAATTGACAATTGGCAAGACACCCATCCAAGTTATAGCCAGCTATAGACCCCCTCCATGACTCAGGACACCCACTCCTCCTACCTGCACCTACTTGAGTCCATCAAGGTACCCCCTAACACCCTGATCCTTGGTGACTTCAACTACCCCACCATAAACTGGGTGAACTATTCCTGCTCTAATGCACTCACCCAAAGATTCCTTGACTTCATCAGTTCTAATCCACTAGACCACCTTCTCTTATCCCCCACAAAGGGAGATAGTATTCTAGACTTGGTTCTCACCAATATGGGTGACTGCTGCACCACCCCCATAGTAAATTCTTTCCTGGTGAGATCAGACCATCGGTCTATTTCATTCAAAGTGTCCACCCCACCTAACCCCCCAGCCGTAACCAGGCTAAAAAACTTCTCAAAAACTGACTACAACCTTCTAAGGGAGGGTATCAGTAGCTTCACACCATCGCCCCCCTCAGAAGATGCAGACAAATATGCTGAACTTTATGCAAGTGCAGTATAAAAGCACTTGTACAACTGCATGGACTCAGCCATACTCAACAGAACTAAAACCTGCTCCTCAAGGAAACACAAACCTATGTGGTGGACATCCTCTATCAACAGACATAACAACAAAAGGAAGAAACTGTTGTTCAAGGGTAAAAAGGCACACATTCCCAATTGGAAAATCTCCCTCCTTAGCCTTATCAAGCAAATTAGATCACTAGTGAAAACCTCCAAAGCCAATTATGAATTGAAACTAGCTTCTGAAACAAAGGCTAACCACAAAGCCTTTTTCAGTTATGTCAGAAACCTCCATGGGAAAGCCCAGGTTTGTTCCGAATTATTTCTTAATAGTACCACTTACACTTAGCCAACCTGCTAGCAGATAGGTTCAGAGCAAACTTCACCCCCCTGTCCCCCAAAAGGCCCATTCAACATCCCCAATACTTGTCCCGCACCTCACATCACTGTAGATCAAGTGTTAAAGGTCCTATCCAAGGCAAAGAAAGCAGCTTCCATGGGACCTGATAGTATCCCAGGCTGTATTCTGCAACATCTCCAGCAAGAACTAGCCTCACCATTGAGCACCCTATTCAACCATAGCCTAAGTACAGGCTTCATTCCAGCAGAGTAGAGAACTGTCATTGTCAGCCCTTTGCACAAAGGTGGTGCCACTACTGACCTTGGAAACTATTTCCCAGTTAGCTTGACAAGTCTGATCTGTAAGGCCATGGAGAACATTATTATGGCCCTCATAAACAAGAACATCATCAATCTCCAAGCACTTGACCCCACCCAGTTCGGATTCGTCAATGGGAGATCTTGCCTGTAGAACCTGGTTGACTTTTTTGAAACTGCCACCAAGGCACTGGATGAGGGAAAGTCAATACATACAGCTTACCTTGACTTGGCCAAAGCCTTTGACACAATCCCCCACTCAGGCATCATCAAAAAGCTAACACAACTTGGTGTAAATCCTTATCTCATCAGGTGGGTGGCCAAGTGGCCCACTGATAGGACCCACAAGGTCAAAATAGGTGCTGCCACCTCCGACAGCAGACCTGTCACTAGTGGTGTCCCCCAGGGATCTGTCCTGGGACCCCTGTTGTTTGGTATCTACTTCTCAGACATCCAGGCAAAGACAAAAGGCCTGTGGCTGACAAAGTTTGCAGATGACTGTAAAGTGGGGGCTGTCATTGACTCCGCAAATGATGTTAACATACTTCAAGAAGGTCTCACAGCAACAAATGACTGGTGCCAAAGTCATGGCCTTAAGTTAAATGCAAAAAAATGTATTATCATACCATTCAGAAAAAACACGGCCCCTACTGATTACCACATTAACAGCAACCCCCTAAGCACACAACCTGTGGTGAGGGACCTGGGTACACAGGTTGACAACACGCTCACATTTGACCATCATGTAGTGGCCATAGTCAGAAAAGCATTTTACTTGGTTCATCTCATAAGTAAAGGGATTGTATCCAGAAAAAAGGAGGTTATTATCTGTCTGTACTCCTCCCTCATCAGGCCTGTATTTCAGTACAATGCCCCATTTGGTATATACTGCTCCAAACACCTGCACCAACTGGAAAGGCCACAGAAATCCCTCACAAAGAGAATCCATGGCCTCCAACTCCTGTCCTACGTGGACAGGCTCAAATCACTATCATTCTACTCTGTATCATACGGATTGCTCAGAGGTGATCTGTGTCTCACCTACAAGGCAATCTCAGACCCTGCTCTACTAGAGATGCTCCATATCCATAAGTCTAACTTCTCGCATAGTACCTGATCAATAGGCCTAAATCTAATATGTGACATTAACAAAACCAGCTGGAGAGACTGGTTTGTCTTCCAGAGGCTTCCCCAGCTCTGGAATAGACTCCCATACACGTCAAACAAAGTAGTTGCTGAACCTCATCAAGTGCAGCCTTGATGAGTGGATAGGTAGCCACAAATATGTCCCAGGGGTTCCACCTGTGTCCCTCATTGACAGGGGCAACAGGTGCTGATTGAGGTTTCTTTTTTGGGGATACACTCTTGGGTATGCTTGTAAGGGCCCCAGAGCCATTAGCCTAGTAATCTCCTATGATCCTATGATCCTATGAAAGTGACCAGCAGTGTCCCTCAGGGCCTAGTCAGGTACCTCTCCTTTTTGGTATTTACTTCTAAAATCTCCAAGCAGAGAACAAAGACTTCTGGGTAACCACGGCAGGAGATGACTACAAGCTGGAAGTTGTTGTTAAGTCACCCTATGGCATTCAAACCCTCCAAAATGAACTCTCTTTCTCTAGTAAACTCTTGCTGTACTAAAAATGAGCTCATACTCAATGCTAAAATGTGTAATAACATCACTTTTGGTAGACAACACCTCCCCTCATCATACTGTATAGACAACACACCATTACAAAAAATAAATGTCAGGTACCCAAGTACTTGGGTTTATATTTCCCTTTCTTTTGACCATCACATGATAACAGTCACCAGAATATATTTTTATTTAGCTAAGTTAATTGTTAAAGGAATATCGTCAAGGTCTGATTATTATTATTAGTAGCAGTGGTAATAGTATTACTATTATTATTACATAATTATCAAGTGCAATGCCCCCTTTAGGACATATCTCACTGATCATATCAAACTATTAGAAAGACCCCCCCAAAGGTTCCTTGCTAAAAGGATTACAGGTCTAAAGTCTCTGAGATACCAGGAGAGGCTGCCAGCTCTATCATTTTATCTAGTGTCTTACAGACTTTTGAAGGAAGATCTCTGTCTCATGTACCATGCTGTTAGAAAATCAATTGTTGTAGACCTTTTCTTCTCTGTAAGTCCAATATCTACACCAATAGTAGAACCAGGGTCATAAATCATTATTAGCAGATAGATAATTCATGGGTGGAAGGACAAGTTTATAACCCAGCACCTCATAAACCTTTGGACTAAACCTACCCCTGCATGTTAAGCATTGCAACTCACTATCTTTCTTTAAACATAAATTAGATGACTGGATAGGTATCAACAAATATACACCAGGACTGACTGGCATGGATCTCTTGGAGAAAGGAGGTGCAGCCTGAGTGGGGTACTAGAAAGGCATAATTGGTCCTAAGACTCAGTGGCCTTAGAATATCTATGAATCTATTGTCTATGTATCATTTGTAAAAGTCTTGCTAAAGCAAAGCTTCTTATTCTAGCAGCTTTTTAAGTATATAAGAGAAATATTTAAAATCGGTTCCTGATTGTGGGTCTTTGTCTCTGATTCCTGAGCTGAGAAGCTGAGAGGGCAGCATGGAGTTACAGTGTGTTGCACTGTATGTATAAACACACACACGCGCGCGCACACACACACACACACACACACACACACACACACACACACACACACACACACACACACACACACACACACACATATATATATATGTGGGTTTCTTACCTACTGCTTTGCCCATGGAAAGGATTTTCCTCATGCATGCATGCTACACTGTCAGTGTTTGCATTGTCATCCTTTTGTGGTTGACATTATTGATGTTGACATTTGGGTGGTTCAGTTTTAGTCACTACACAGACACACACACACACACACACACACACACACACACACACACACACACACACACACACACACACACACACACACACACACACACAAACACACACACACACACATACACACACACACACATATATATGTATATATATATATATATATATATATATATATATATATATATATATCACACACATAAATAGTCAGTTTAATAGGTATGGTGGGAAGGAAGGAATCAGTTTTGTAGTAAACAGGAGCATCATCATATGAGCCATGGTCTGGGTATAATCATTGGTGTTATTGTTTTGTAGACCGTTAATAAAGTGTTTATTATTTAGATGTTAATATTTTAACTCTGAATATATTTTTAATTTATATTGTTTTTGCTATGCAGTGTGTTAGGCCACAACAGTGTTTGTCTAGCAATAGTGGAGATAATTAAGGTTTTGAGCTGTCAATGGGCTGCTTACTATAGTGCAGGGTTTGATTCACTTTGCCTTTGTTTGTCTGATGTGAAACTCTGACCAAGTCACTTCACCAGACAATGCTCCTTGGCTGCCCCTAGAAAGGGCACTTGCATCTAGTGGGTTGTCCCAGGCTGTTATTAAATTACTTAAAATTGTTTTTGAATGTCTGTACCTTCACATAGCTGCTGCTTTCTGCTTCAGTGTATGCTATTTGACTATGAATCCTAGCACATCACTTGTAGTTTAATGGCTTGCTTGATACACTTTCTATAAACATGAGTTTCAAAGGAGTCTGTTTAAAATATGAGATTTTTTTTTTTTTTAGCAAATGGCTGTCAATGCTTTCCTTTAAAATGTAAATGAATGTTTTAAATTAAATCAACATCTCTGTGAGCATTGTAAAGTAATGAAGGAAATAGTATGCACCCTGTCAAGTTTGATCAGTGGTTAATGGTAACTGGGGAGAGACAGCCAAGTAATGGGATATTGGTATGGATTGGGGTGGGCCAATCCATTACACTGCACTTTTCACTGATAGCATATAAACTCATTTACTTAGTTCAGAATGGTGGAGAGCCTATAGAAAAGTGGTGCCCAGACTTTTCAAATAACTTTGATTCTGTCTTTCACATTTTATGTATCTCTAAATGCCATCAACTGATATCGGTCAATGATATATATATAGTATGAAAGCCATATACAGAACAGAAATAAGGTAGTAGGATGGGCAAATGTGTTAACTTTACTATGACTGCAACTGTGTCAGTGTCATGCAGCTTTGGAACTGAATCTAATCACTGTTCTCAAAGTATTTTCTATTAGCTGATGCTGTATGCTGTGCTTCAGAAATCACACCATAACTATTTGTCTAATAGTGATTCCATCCTACTGAATTTCTTTTCTCACCTTTTTCTACCATTCGTTGTGGTAAAATGTTTTGAACTTTCACATCTTTCCTGAATGTTTGACTGAAGTACCATTAGTTTACACTGATTAGCATTTGAAAGTTGATTCAAATGCAGTCTTTAAATTTCCTATATACTTTTGGTACCATTCTCAGTATATTATAGTAGGTAATTGCAAGGATGCTTTTTTTACTAAGGTAGTCAGAATTAAGTGCTGCAACCAAAATCTCATGCCATCAATGACCCTATATTTTGACAAGTTATAGTAGCAATTTTTCTATGTATGGAACACATAAGCTATGTTTATATTCATGTGGTTTGAAAATAGCAGCCTCTACATGTTTTAATGACAGACTTGCAGTTCAAGGCATTATTGAATATCTATACATTCTGTATATGCTACGTTTTTGATAATGCAGGTATTTTAGTGAAAATATGTATGCAGTGCACATAACTGTTTTAGAAGTGCACTTCAAGGTTGATGTTGTAATTGTAAACTCATATGTTACCTCTTGGATAGCAAACTGGCTAATGGGCATAGTCAACTATTATTTGGGAGGCATGCTATCTTCAAAAAGAGTATTCACCTGTGTTATCCCCTGGTGATCAATTTCAGGACCACTTGTTTTTGATATTTACTTCTACAATGTTAAGGCTGACATCAAGAATTTGTAGCTGACAAAGTTTGAAATTGTCACTACCTCACAGTCTGACTTTCAGGAGGGACTAGCATGCAGCAATAAATGGTGCTTGGAGCACAGCCTAAAACTACATGCTAAGAAATGCAGTGCCAGCACAATGTTTTTAGCTAAAACCGACTCAGTCATTAGGGACCTGAGCACTTTCACTGAGAATTAGTTATCCTTTGATTGTTATGTATCCACTAATGTTAGGAAATCCTTTTACCTAATATCCAGGAGTGATTAATAGTGTATAATGACCTCTATGGTATATACTTGTCTAAGCACACAACCTTGACAGACTGCGTTGTTTTCTCATTACAATGATAAAGGGTATGGGCCGGATTCACGAAGGCTTGCACGGAGTCTAAGAGTAGAGTAAGACACCATGCAGCCAACATGTCTGCCGAGCGATCCAGGAACAGCCGGAAGGAGCGTGCAAGAGAGCTCCTAAAACGACTCTTGCACGGACAGGGTTAGTTTATGCAAATTACCTCATTTGCTGCTAAAAGCTATGCAAATTAGGTAAATTTGCGATCCAGGAAACACTAACCTGTCCGAGTAAGAGTAGTGTTATTTGCAGAAATGAACTCGGTTGGCAACTGAGTACCGTTCTGCAAATAGCAAAACGGAGCCATGACAGCTCCAAATAAAGGATGAATCCAGTTGATGAAGCATGCCAATGGCCAAATATATGGCCATTGGCATTTTTATGTGTTGCAAAATAATAAAAAGTCATTTTTTTTTTCCTTGATCTCTGATGTTTAAGCATAGTGTAGCACCGCGCAAACCTGCAGCGCACTAAAAATCAGAAAATCAAATATTAAAAGCCACAAATATGGATATAATTCAAAATATTCATCTGCCATGCAAGTGAATGGCAGGCTGAAGATAACATGGCTACTGAGTAGGGGTTGCTAAGGGGGGAAGCTCAGTCTGAGAGATGTAACCAAGCATTAGTAGGCAATCCTATGCAAATGAGGATAAGGATAGTAAATTCCAATTTTTCCAGCTATGTGAACCATGTCCCTAGAGTGTAAGAATAGGATAAGGGGAGTAACAGAGTAGAAGATGGGTGACATCATGAGGGGGTATGTATCAAAAAAACTGTAAGCGCATTGGAGCAGAGTGGCATGTGTTTGCTGTGTGTTACTCAGGACTAAAAGAGATGTGTCTACAGTTGTCTAAACTGGAACCCAGAAACCGAAGGTGTACGCCGTGGCTATCACTAAAGTTTCTTGCAAAGCTGCTTACACTGTGTGCGCTCGTGTGCGCATGTGTGCATGTGTGTAAACCCGTCTAAGCCTGTGTGCGTGTGTGTGTGCCCGTGTAAGCCTGTGTAAGGCCGTCTAAGCTTGTATACACAAATGTGCACCCGCCTAAGCCTGTGTAAGCTTGTGTAAGCCTGTGTGCATGCGTGTGCACTCGTGTGCAAGTGTTTGCGCTTGTTTGCGTGGCGCTGCCCCCTGTGGAAACAGAAAGAGAAAAGGAAGGAAAAGAAGTAGTAGGAAGTTAACCAAGTAGAACTAGCAGAGCTGCCAGGTGAAATCAATTAGAATCAGTCAATTACACAGGCAGTACACTAGTCCAGCCCAGCACTTAAAACTCTGTAAACAACATTCCCCCATGTTTTTCTCAGAAACACTGCAACACTGCAGTCAACAAAGAGAAGTGAAAACTTAAAAAGCTTAAACTGAGACATAAAAATGTTAGGGGCTGCCATTGCTGTTATAAGGCAACATGTGCAAGATGCTGAGGGTGGTGCCATTGCGAATGCTGCTGAGCAACCCACAGAGAGGAGACAGAGAAGAGTGTACAGACCCAGGGTAACCTACCAGGGGCTACATGAGCTGGAGATAGTGGAGCGCTATAGAGTGGACAGAGAGCTTCTGCAGCAAATTGTTGAGCTGTGCAGGCCAAGCCTCACACACAGAACCAGCAGAGGGGAACCCATCCCAGTGGAAACCAAAGTATGTGTTGGCCTAAGAATACTAGCAACAGGCACCTTCCAGAGACCAACTGGTGATATGATGGGGATTTCACAGGCATCAGCATCAAGGGTACTGCACCAGTTCCTGAATGCTATGTCAGCACATGTCGGTGATCATGTATATTTCCCCAATTCCCGTGAGGTATTGGTCAGCAATATGGGTCTCTTCCAGCAAATAGCGGAATACCCTGAGGTAGTGGGTGCAATTGACTGCACACACATACACATCAAAGCACCAGCTGGTGAGCGGGGTAGGGCTTACATCAACCGCAAGGGCTTCCACTCCATCAACTGCCAGGTCGTGTGTGATGCCCAGGGCATAATACTGAATGTCTGTGCTGGCTGCCCTGGAAGCTACCACGATTCCCATATCTGGCATCTGTTGCAGCTGTACCGGACATTTGCCAATGGGGACATCCCTGATGGTCACCTAGTGGGGGATGCTGGATACACACTGGAGCCGTGGCTGATGACACCCATCAGAAATGCGCACACACCTGAACAAGAACTCCATAATGAGGCACACGCACAAACACGAAATGTAATCAAGCATGTGTTTGGGATGCTCAAGTCATGGTTCCGGTGCCTGGATACATCTGGTGGAGCCTTGCAGTACTCATCAACTACATGTACCCAAATTGTCATGGTATGTGCCATGCTACACAATATGATCCTGCGAAAACAGCTGCAGCAGGAACAGCATGGGGCAGGGCCAAACAGCCCCCCCTCCACAGGCACAGTGTGACTCGGAGGAGGAACAACCTGAGCCTGCCCCAGTAGGCAGAAGGAGGCGTGCCCAGTATGCCTTATCCTTGGCAAAGAGGCAACGCATAGCACATACACTGGCTCAGTAGGAACCATGGAAATGATACCTCTCTCTGACTCGCACATAAAATAAAAGGGATGCCTAACTTGACACTACCTGTTTCCAAACATATATAGGCAGTGTAGTATGTGCATCTGACATAGGCAGCCCTGCAGCACCACCTGAGGCATGATTGCCATGTTTTAAGCAATATAAAGCAGTGCTAAGCAGCTTTAACCAATATCTAGTATATGTAAACAAAGTTGCTTGTGCAATGTTGGGCAAGGTCAAGGCAAGTTGAGCAAAGTCAGTTAAACATGCTCATATCTGCTTTACTGTTCCTTAAGCAGTCTGGTCTGGCCAGCATGAAAATGAAAAGCAGTGACACGCCTTGAACCCAAGATACTGTGCACTATAGTCACAGTACTGAACCACTAAGCCATGATAGCATTTCAGTGGCACAGACACAGCAGCACAATTGAACACTAATGCAAACACAAAGCAATGCTGTATCATGCCCCTAAAGAGTCAAATGGGTAACCTTCCCCACATGCCTATGCAGACAGAGAACATCAGGCTAGGCGTTGTGAAGTGGGTTGTATAGGCTATGAAGTCGCAAGCTAATATACGTGACATTGGATGCTAAAATCTGTAGTACAGTAGTATGCCTCAAGCCAGTATGACAGGCAACAGTACAGACTGCAATGGTGTCCTGTAAATAGCAGTGCAGGCTCAGCAAATGTGTATAAGTGTCAGGTGAAACCCACATCCTATGTACACCCACAGTAACAATCCTGTGTGACCACGGGTAGAAATGTACAAAGAATAGCTGTCCCCCTTTATGTAGAAACGCTGATAAGTCTATGCAAAGTGTCGCATGGAAGCCCTGCAGGAAAGGTGAGCCCTGCTGTAAAACAACAACTTGATTTACCATACACATATAGTATAAATGTGTATACCATGCATGCTCATACACTCCAACAAATGTAGTGGATTTCATTCAGCATCACACTGAAAGGTCATACTGGGCATGCTCACACACTTAGACTAAATACGGATGTGATAATAAGGGATCTATGGACAAATGTGTATAGTCATCTCTACTTCCAGAGAAACACATTCACAAAGTGGTCTGAAAATCCTGCTATGTGTTCACACAAACTGCCAAGGTCTGTGCATGTAGGTCAAAGGAGGTTGCCACTACTCAGCAGTCATCAGACCTGTCAGAGAGTACCACAACACACTTGCGATTAATCTGACTAGGCACGTTCAGCAGCTAGAAACACCAATGAAGTACCTTAACAAGAGGATTACTGGCCTCAAATAGTTGCCCCATGCAACAAGACTGAAATGTAACCCAATCTGTACTCTGTTGCATACTGTCTACTCAGGAGATATTTGCCCAACAGACAGGTCTATGTCATGGTTGCACTCAGATCTGTTCTGAGTTACAGCTCAATGGCACTAAATGTACAGAGCCAACTGATATTGCCAACATCCTGGCAGATAGGATCAGTGTTAACTTTACCCCCCCCTCTCACCCATGAAAGAGCACATGTCTATAATGGAAGACTGCAAAGTTGCTGACATCATGGCTGCACAGGTAAAAAACACTCTCCAAAGCCAGTATCACAGCAGACATGGGACTAGATAACTTCCGAGGCTGTGTAGTATCTACTTCCCCGAAGTAAACATTAACATGGAAGGCCTGTGGCTACTGAAGTTTCCAGAGGACTGCAAACTAGGAGCCATCATTGTAAACACTAAAGATGTGGACATCCTACAAAAGGGCCTCACTGAGACAGGTGGCTGTTGTCCAAGCCATGGGCTGTAGCTCAATGTCAAAAGGTACATTATCATCACCTTTGTTAAAAACACTGTAGCCAAGAACTACAACAAAGGTGGTAGTATACTTCACACTGTAAGTGTGACAAGAGACCCTGGGTCACAGGTGGGCAGTGGATACAACTGTGATAAGTACAGTCCCACAGTAGTCAGGAAACCCTCTTATGTGGCACACCTCATCACAAAATGTGTCTCATGCAGAATAGAAGAGGACATTGTTCCCTTCTACTCACCACTCACTAGAACTATAAAACAGTACAACGCCACTGCTGCTATGTACTTCACAAGACAACTATGACAACTGGAAAGCCAGCTGCAATACCTCACAAAGAGCATTAGTGGCCTGAAATACATGCCATACACAGACCATCGCAAAATGCTCCAGCCGTACTCCCTTGCATATCGCCTACTCAGAGGTGTTCACTGCCTAACATACAAAGTTATGTCAAACATAGAGCTGTTGGATATGATCCACGTAAAACACTCACAATCACTCTGACCTTTGGACCCAAGACCACGAGTGAAATACAAAAGGAAGGGGTGTAGCCATTTACCTTATGGATATCCACACCTTCAGGTTACTGGCACACCATGAGGCACTGGAGATCATGCAAGTGCAACTAACATTGGGCAAAGCTGCCCATCAGATTGTAGCCTGCTACAGATCATGTACCTTGTCTCAGGAACTTCACTCAGTATTCTGTAGAACAATGGCAAATATAAAGGTCCTATCAAACACCATTATATGAGGAGATTACAACTACTCAAACACTGAGTGGGTGAATTACTCGTATACAATGTCCTTTGCCCAATGTGTCCTAGACTTAAGAAACTCTAACACCCTGGAACAGCTGGTCAGCATGCCCACTAGAGGTGACAACATACTGGACATGATCATCACCAACATGGGGTACCAGTGTTCCACAACAGAGATAAACTCCCCGCTGGTAATATCAGATCATTAAGTAATCACACTGGCATCCACATCCCGCCCCCACACCCAGTCAATGAAACCACTGTGAAGACATTTGCAAAAGCAAACTGCACACTTCCCAAGACCAAAGTGGAACGTTCTGAAGACCCCTTGCTATAGGATAATGGTATGCAATCTGCAGAATCATTTACAAGTGCATCCTATGAGCATCTACAGGGGTGCATGGAATGAGACATCACAAATAAAACCAAGATGCACTCCTCCAAAAATAGGACAACAAGCAGGTGGTTGTAGTCCATAAATAAGCTAGACAAGAGAAGGAGGAAAAGAACACATGATAGATCCAACTTCACTAAAGGAAAGGCATCACTGATCATTATCAGGAAGAAACAATGATCGCTCATAAAATAATCCAAGGACGGTTTCTAAAGACAAATAGCCAAGGAATGTAAGAATAACAACCACAAAGCCTTCGGTAGCTATACCAGACATGTAGGTGTCAACTTCCAAATATGCTGTCAGCTACTGAAAAAAGGAATGACATATACCAAACCAACTTTCATTGCCCACACCCAGGGGGACATGTTCAGTGTAAACTCCCCCCATCACTCCCAAAAGGGCCTGTGTCCATCACAGAAGGATGCAGAGACCCAGACGTCATGGACATGCAGGTAAAGACAGCCCTCGCCAAAGCTAAGAACACAGCATCAATGTGGCTGGATGGTGTCCCAGGCTGCGTCTTACACTAGGCCCATAAGGAACTACACCCTCACCTACATTCACTGTCCAGACTCAAGCGTACCACAGGCTATGTACCCAAAGAATGGCATACAGTAACAGTCATCCAGCTCCACAAAGGGTGTGCCAAAACAGAACCTGGAAACCATTGCCCAATATGTCTACTCAGTCGGGTCTACAGAGCTATTGAGCAAATTGTCATGGAACACATACACTGAGACATTGGAGATCTCCAGACACTGGACTCTACACAACTTTGCCTTGTTAAAGGCATAGCCTGGCTCCCAAACCTAGTTGACTTATTTAAAACAGTTACCATGAACATAGATGGAGGTGAAAGTTGTCCACACAGCCCACCTGGGCCTCACTAAGGGCTTACCACACCATTTCCCACTCTGTCATCATGGACAAGTGTACCAGCTTGAACATTAACAGCTATGTCACAGGATGGGTGGTCAAGTGGCTTACAGATCAAACACACATGTTCATAGTTGTGGGTGCCATGTCCAACTCTAAGCCAGTCACAAATGGCATCACACAGGTCTTGGTCCTGGGACCCCACCTGTTCAGTAGATACTGCTCAGAGGTACAGGCAAGCACGGCAGGTGTATGGCTGAACAGGTTTGCAGATGAATGGAAACTGTGGTCCATAATTGACTGTACAGCTCACACAGACATCCTCCAGAAGTGTCTTACAGAGACAGATACCTGGTGTCAAAACAATGCCCTCAAGCTGAATGGCAAAGAATGCATAGTCATCCCCTTTGGGTAATACAAAGTGCACACAAATTACCACATAAGTGGTAATCCAGCATGTATGGAGAAAGTCATAATGTCCCTGGGGACACAGGTAGATAGTAAACTCACCTTTGATGATCACATGGCCAAAGTGTTTAGACATTCCTTCAATGTAGGCCATCTAATGTCACCTAATGTAACCTACTTCGTATAGGCTGATGTCACCATCCTACAAATATACCTGTGGAAAGAATAACTCCCAATAATGTGCATAGTGCGTTGTGTTAATGTGTACTCCTGTAGTATCGTAAAGTAGTAAGATAGGAGTTTGAATCCTGCACTGGACAACTATGTGTGTGTGGTCTCCTTCGGAAAAAGCAACCTTTTAGGAGAGTAGTGAAACACCTCAAAAGAGGTAAACTAACCTTTGTCAAGTCTGATGATGTCACCATCTTACAAATATACCTGTGGAAAAGAAAACTCCCAGTAATATGTATAGTGTGTGGTGTAAGTGCGTACTCCACTAGTATCATGAAGTAGTTCGATAGGGGATTGAATCCTGCACTGCCCAACTGTGTTTGTGTGTGGTCTCCTTGGAAAGGAGCAACCTTTTAGGAGAGTAGTGAAACACCTCAAAAGTGGTAAACTAACCTTTGTCAAGTCTGATGATGTCACCATCCTATAAATATACCTGTGGAAAAAAGCTCCCAGTAATATGTATAGTGCGTCGTGTTAATGCATACTCCTCTAATATCAAGAAGTAATTAAGTAGGGATTTGAATCCGGCACTGGACAACTGTGTGTGTGTGTTTGCGTGTGGTCTCCTTGGGAAGGAGCAACCTTTTAGGAGAGTAGTGAAACACCTCAGAAGTGGTAAACTAACCTTTGTCAAGTCTGATGATGTCACCATCCTACAAATATACCTGTGGAAAACAGAACTCCCAGTAATATGTACAGCGTGTCATGTTAATGCGTACTTCTCTAGTATCATGAAGTAGTTAAGTCGGGTTTTGAATCCTGCACTTGGTGAGTGCATGTGTGTGACACTGTTGGTCAATGTGTTGTGGGTTTTGCTTTTACTACTGTATGACATATCAGTATGCATTGCACATGTGAGCTAGCTGTGTGGCAAATACATATACGTACATGTTACCTCAATGATTGCATGTGTGGGAACCCTGCTTTCTCCAAGAACACAGCTGTCATCCTTGCCAGATGGTGCTGCTGCTTCCTAGACCTTAGGTCACATCTGTATGCTTGTGACAAGCCCAGCCACTGCAGTGATCCCTGGCCTAGGTCATCTGTGTCACACAAAGTCATTACGGTTCCTATTGGAATGTGTGTGTGAGGGTCTATTGCCGAGGTATATGTCAGACCTGTTCAAACGCAGCAAAGTCTGTCAATGATGACTATTCATAACAGGTGTTGAACAGCCTTTGTGGATATGCATGCAGACCCCTTATTGCTTATGTGATCCACCGAGGGATCTCAAAATACCTTTGGAAATGTGATTAACAAAGGACAGATGACGTAACACTTGGTTGCATGTACACATTGGTACCTGTTCATCATGTTGTTGGCTACTACATATGTGGTACTGTAGGGATAATATGTTCCGTAAAGGTGGATGACTATGCTTAGATTGGCTTATAGCTTTCCAGCATGGGCTTGACAACAGGCATCTGTCTGTATGATACCCTTGTGCAGGATGTGTGTGTCATTTGGAGAATGCATTATAGGCCACAGTATGCATTACCAGACATGGATGGACATATCCCTACTGTGATTGCTTGTACCTAAGAGAGCTATATGCCAAACAGAAGTGGTGTCAGTAATGGGTGCAGGTGAATACCAGTGGTTACTGGCATTGTATAGTACCTGAAGGATCCAAATGTTGCTGTGTGTCCTACATCTGTGTGTCGGTTGTCAAGACATCATCTAACGATTGGTTATGGTCAGGCTGTGGAAGTGATGTATACTACCAGAATGCAAAACAATGACAGAATGTAACAGTATCACACACAGCACAGTGTCAAACCATGTCATACACACATGTGTAGTCAGGTTCCGGAATGTGTGTAGTACAATGCATACTGGCCACCAATAGAAACTATGGAGTGTTACTGTGTAATACAGAGCATGTCACCCTGGCCATGTGTCCACTATGCACGTACATGCAGACAGTGCACCTCCACCATGTTCACAACTGTACACCTGCAAATCTGTGCTACACACATCCCACACATACTGTCCACTCTCTAAAACATGCTGCCAATACTGCACACATCAGCCAAGTGGTACGTGGCCAGACAATACACAATTGGAACCAACACTGGTATAAACAACACTACAATGACAATCATAGCTTTAATGCATCATGCCTGCTCAGCTATACCCTCAAGCATATCATTACACTCTACTGCTGACAACATGCTAACATTGCTATACTGCTATATAGACACCCTGTGCATCAGCACCATGGTAGCCTGTTCCTGCATCGATGTTACAGATGACAGAAGGCGGCACAGGTTTCATCATATGCACAGGGTGTGTTGTTGGTTTGCCAGAGGCCTACAGTGAGCCATCCACTTGACATGTATGTGTGTGTGTGTGTGTGGGGGGGGCAAGAATACTGAAATGGGCCAATGTTGTTGTAATGTGTCTGGGTATGTGTTAGCCATAGGTGTCTGGAGTATGTGCGTGTGTCTGCATGCACACAGTTCCACCATGTGGCTGCCATATATGGGTATTTGTGGGACAGCCACAGACTGTACCTGCCAGGCTTTACAGATCACCATCTCTGGCCATGGATATGGTACCTGTGCCTGGCAGGGGTGCTACTGACACTATCAGGTACTAAGCCAGACTGGGTACTATCCCCAGAGGTGGATGGATGTACACTGGACACAGGTCCCTGCTGGGACTGTCCAGAGTCACGTGCAAGTGGTCTTCTAGGACGTTCTATGGACAGCCCATCCCCAACATTGCTGGGGCTGGTACTGGCACTACGGGAGCGGCTGTGGCTTGAGGGATGTCTGTGGTGACTGCCAGCTGCTGATGTTGCTGGCATACATCCATGTCGTCGTCTCAACTGTCCCGCACTGTCCTGACACATGGACATGACATTGCGGAGGATATCTAATGTCTCTCCCCAACGTCTATCTGTGACCTCGGTGTAATGGCGGATGGCACCTGCTAGGTCATGGGTACTGTCAATGACGGCGGTGTTATGTGCCCTCTGTGCCCTTAGTCCTTGTCTGGTGTACCGTTCCATATGTGCCTGTGCCTCCATGACAGCCTGGAACATGCGTGACATTGTCAGACCTGTGGCATGTCTGCCAGTGGCATGATGAGCAGCAGTGCTCCTACGAGAACCCCTGGACATCTGCCTATGTGGTACCCTTCCAGACATCTGGGTATGGCTGCTGTGTTGGGATGCATGTGCCATGGATACCAAACTGTCCAAGCCAATGCCAACTGTACGCTGTCCCTCAGCTATGGGCATTGGTGATGGATGTATTGGCAGTATGACTGTATGCATGGATGGGGTGGACAGCTGTGTACTGTCGATTGGTGGCCCAATGACTCTCTCCCTACGCACCACAGCCCGGACCGTTCAGTGGGTGATAGGTGGCCCTCCTCTGGCCACGCTTGCATGGGGGGGATGATCCCTATCACCTGCAGTGCTTCCACCCGAAGGTGGCACAGGGCCACCGGAGGAGGAGGTCCCGGGCTGGGCACTGGACATGCTGGTGCCAGGTGCCATCACCAGCTGAGGTGGGAGAGGAGGGTCCGCTGGGACTGGCCTTCCCATATGTTCTATGTTTAGCAGGATTTAATGACAATATGGGTTAGTAACAGACAACAGCATTCCAAATTAGTTGTAACAGCATGCAGTAGTATTCCCATTAACTCAACACACAAGAATTCCAACAGTTGAACAGCAAGCATAACACATGCATATTTAGAACAACAGTGGACATTCCAACAGCATGCAGGGTTGATTGGTGGCAACAGGCCACCAAGATTGTGGTATGTGAACAGGGCACATGCATCAAAGTACATGCAGATATTTATAAACCAATAGGACATATGTCCCAACAAAGTTTTCAGATTACACATACCCATTTAGGTGTGGAATGGCATTATTTATGACCATAAAGTAGGGTGTAAAAAGATCACTCCATTAACAACTTATATATACTTATAACTTTACTCTACATTCCTGCTGACTGCAGGTATATATCCCCTACATGTATTATTACACTAGGCAGTGTCCATTAAATTGTGAAATGGGTTTTGATAGTTGTTTATATACCTGACCTGTATCTGACATACAAACTGTTCAAGATGCAGATGTTACTGCCACGTATTTATATATTTCATTTATATTCATATATCTACATATCTGGCTGTCTTCATGTGACATTATCAGCTACATTTAAACAGACCCCTACATTTCTAGCAGCACACTGACATTTGTGGGGAACACAATCACAAGCTACTCATGTGCCAGATTAACCTGTACATGCTAGCCATGAACCAACAGTTGAGGACTGTATATATGCTTAAGAGCTACTGGCATTCCCTTCATCCACTTTATATGGACCTACACAAGTGTGGATTGACAGCACTTAATACAACTGTACTATTTCCATAATGCAAGGGTACAACAACATATCAAAGAAAATGACACGGACACAGTTCAGGAATTACACCTTTATTAATTACATTACACACTTTTGTAGTGACTCTCTCATTCATTTCATATTTTGGTGCATGCAGAATATGTTTATTCCAGACATTATACCTTTATTAATGGGTTACAACACTTTTTCACTCTCTCTCACTTATTTTATATTACAATACATGCAGAGACTTTATTCAAGACTTATTATACCTTTATTAATGGGTTACAACACTCTTTTTCAGGCTCTCTCACTTATTTTATATAATAGTACATGCAGAATAATTACTAACCTGCCTGGTGGCGTAGCCTTAGCAGCCTATCTGCATAGGCTTGCCAATTCGCAGCATGGACACCTGTAGCTGTGAAGTAAATGAAGGGATATTGAGACATACCTATCCATTATATAGACTACAATAGCATTTCTTACATACTTCATTCCATGGCTACCTACTCAGTAGTGGGGCATCTTGCATGTCATGGGCCTCCTGTATCCATCGGTTCAGTTGGTCCTGCTTCCATCTCTTCAGGTCTGCATGGTGGTGACAGACCTGCTCACCAGTCCGAGGGACACCTGTGGCACGGGTGAGATCATGAGCTAACCAGTTCCAAGCCTCCGCTTTGTACTCCATCCCTTGAAACTGGCCCTGCAGGAGTCTTGACTCATGATGGTGGACAAGGAACCAAACCATGTATTTTGACTCCTCGATGCCCCACCGTTGCACTCGAAAGCGAGTACCCTCTCCAGCACTGGCCATTCTGACTGCAGATGGGAGCTACAACCAGTTATGGTGAGTATTCCCACCTATGGAGCTTAAATATGCCTCATTTCCCGCACTTATTTGTGATTGGCCGTTTTTGAAAATTCTCAGCTAACAGCAAACCTGCATAGCAATGGTTAAACTTCTATTTATAAGTATATGTATGTTAACAGTGCATGTTGATGCTAAGCTGTCATGGCTTAGTGGTTCAGTATTTTGATTATGGTGCACAGTGTCCCGGGTTCCAGCCTTGTCATTGCTTTTTATTTTACTACTGTCCAGACAGGCTAGGGGGTGTGGCTGTGTTTAGGCGACTTTGCTCAACTTTGCTCTACGTTGCTCCACGTTGCCCGATGTTGCCAGATGTTGCCCGACGGTGCGCTGGTTAGCGCGGTGCGCAGCTCCGTGCAAACCTATTTCACTAGGTAAAGCACTGCTTAGCTATGGGCAACTATATTGTGCTGGGTACAATGCTGCTTAGCTATGGGCAACTATACTGCGCTGGGTACAACGCTACTTAGCTATGGGCAACTATATTGCGCTGGGTACAACGCTGCTTAGCTATGGGCAATTATATGTCAATATCCTTAATGCTGCTCACCTTCTTATATTTATATATATACATTTTGTTCATTAATACATAGGCCATTTCAATGCTTTTTACTAAAATTTCATTCATATATGTCAGGAATTATTTTATATACTAATTTAAAACATAAAATAGAAAGGGGAGTGGTGGGACTAGAACGGGGAATGCCTCCTCTTTGTGCAAAGGTTCTACCACTACGCTATTGCTATTTGGCTTAATTTGCATAAACATTTCTTATTATGCTCATCGATGTCGAAATTGCTAACTGTAGCTAAGCAATGGGCACACACGCGCAAACATGCGCAAATATGGGCAGCTATATCGGGAATTATAAAAAAAAATAAAAAGTTTACATTTTACAATTACAAACGGGTTTAGTATGTGGGGATGTGTAGTGTTTGCTATGTGTACATTTCAGCGGACTCGCTCATTGCACTTGTCATTTTCACATTTATATAGTTGCAGGGGCGTGGATATTTGGACTGCTCGGCAGTCCGACACCCCCCCTGCAGTCTTACACGCTCCGTGTTAGCCTTCCAGTTGAGTCAGCACACCCTCATGAATATGCATGGCACGCTGACGTCTTCCTCTTAGACTGCCATTTCCATGTAAGACTTATTTAGTCTTACATGGAGGATTAGTGAATCCCTGCCTTTGTCTTTTTTTCTGTTGTCCTATAGAGTCTGGAGAGGTAATCTCTGTCTAACGTACATAGCCTCAAAGGATCCAGTCCAATGTCAGCTGCTATACATCTGCAGAACTAGTAACATCCTAAACAGCTGTTCAAGAGAACTTATCTTCTACCATAACATAAACAGAACCTGCTGACAACATATATATATATATGTATATATATATATATATATATATATATATATATAGATATATATATATATCCCAGAGAATCCCCATTAACAGGATACACTGCCTTTGGATATAAAGCAAAGTAGCTCCCTGACCCTCTTTAAGCATAACGTGGCTGCAAGAATGGGCAATCATAAAATACAGCCCAGGTCTGGCCCATGAAGCCACTGTTGAATGACTGGATTGAAAGGGGCCTAAAACTAGATACAAATTAGTCATGCCAATGTGTACTTACAGTATGGGATATTGTGGCCAGGCTACTAATGTTCCTCTGGATCAATAGCCTTCTGTTAACCCATGAGTCTATGATTCTAAATGTGCACACTTCTTTCATTTTGGCATCACCACATGCTAGCAAACCAATATCCCTGATCAGATCCATGAATGATATTCACAAACCTATGAACTACTTCTGTACATCTGCTATATGACAGCATCACATAACACAGTGTTGTCTAGTTCAGAGAAGTGAGAAAACTTCAAAACATATACAGATGCAGTACTGTCCTCCTAGAAGTCGTAGTGTGACATGAATGAGCAATGATATTGACATAAAGCTTGGCAGTACACTTCTGGATGGTCCAAACCATACAAGCACACCCCTGCCCCAGAATGAGAAATAGTCTACTCACACAAAATGCATTGGCTAGACGACTAGAGCTGTAGTTCCTGTGGTATAGGGTTTGATTCCTGCAGTTCTCATTTGCTTGCTCTGTGACCTTGACCAATTCATGTAGCCAAAAATTGATCCTGGGTCACCCCTGAAAAGGGACTGTGTGCCAGTGGGCCTGCCTTGTTAACAAATGGCTACTATTATTTTATTATTACATGTATTAGCTATGTAAATGTGTTAGGAGACAACAGAGTGCTGAATGTGTTCATACTCGAGGAAACAACCTTTTATAATAGTTCACATAGTATGAGGATGATCTACACAGATTTCTTATTCTAAGAGGTTGAGAGGTATGAACCCCAATGCTTATGTGAAATCCTTAACTGACAAATTCTAAGCACATGTAAATAGCTGCTTAGATGCATCTGCCTCCCTCAGAAATGATTACAATGCCAAATTCAAAAATAATCCCAAATACCAGAACCTTTATATAAACAGGTGCTATAATAAAAGAAAAAAAATACTGCATGCAAAATTAAAAAAAAAAGATAAAATAAAATAACTTTCAGGATACATAAAGGCTTTTCTTAAAGTGAACAAGGAACTGCAGACCCTGATAAAATCAAAAAAAGCCAAATATGAGATAAAAATAGCCACCCAGTTGAAGGAAAACAACAAGGTATTCTTTAACTATTTAAAAACCTCAGAAACAATGCCCAGCACTGCATCGACATAATAGTAAATTATATTACCTACTTACAGTATACATTCATAGGTAAGGACTAGGCTAGTTACTCTTGTAGGCCATTTTAACCCTAACTAATTTCCCTTTAAAAATGTGAGACTCAAGCCCTGTACCTTGTGTCTGTGATGTAAACACCTTGTCCACTATACCAACCCACACCTCAAAATATTTATCCAGAGTAGAAGTTGATTGTTAATAGATGTAATTGAGGTTATGCTTACCTGACTTTATAGCCCCCCCCCCCACATCACACACAAGTTCACCACTGTGAGAGTTGAACCACATACCTATCTAGTTACACAATCTACAGGACACAGGAAGAAATGCATGCATTACAGGAGAAGTCTAATTGCTGATAAACTAAGCTTAAACTTCAAGACCATCAGATGTCCAATATTCTCAGATCACATACTCACATTTACAACCCCCGATCTTCCTAGAACAAATTCTCAAGGTGCTACCCAAGGCCATGAATGCTAACAGTATGAGGCTGGGCAACATACCATGTAACCTATTGGTAAGCCTGGCTCATCATTTGTCAGACCTCCCATACACTGGCTATACAATGTCAGCCTTTATTTAGGTTTCATGCTGGATAAATAGAGGATTGTAACAGTCATTCCCTTACATAAAGGTGAGGCTTCAAGGGACCCAAGTAATGATAGACTCATAAGCCTGACCACCCTCATATGTAAGGCTATAGAAAAGACAATTATGGATTTAATAAATTAGAATATAGGTAACCTACAGACTCTAGACCCAAGTCAGTTCAGATTCATCAAGGGCAGATCTTGCTTACTTAACCTAGTTGACTTCTTCAAAAAGACATCACTAGATGGGCACCCCAGAGTTCAGTCCTTGGGCCACATCTTCTAAGCATTTACTTCTTCAAGGTCAATGCTAATATTCGGGGTTTGTGGCTGAACATGTTTGCAAATACCTGCAAACTTGGCAACATCATAAATACCCCAGGGGACACCATGATTCTCCAAGAGGGCCTTACCAAAACAAATTGTTGGCATCAAAATTATGAACTAAAACTAAATGCTCAGAAATGTATAATCATATACTTTAAGAGAAGGAACACCCAAACAAATGGAGACTGGTTAAACATACAAGACGATACATTTCAGAGGCAAAATGTAACCAATTGACACGGCAGTTTACAACACTTTACTAAAATAAATGATAAAAACAAAGGTAAAAAAGATTAGTGCTTTCATGGCCTCTCCATGTGCTTTTTCAGATCTAAAACAGAAAAATGAGACATTGCTTAAATACATTATTTAAAATTTACTACTTCCAATCATATGATTTCAATAGCGGTTTTAAAGGAACATGCTCATTAAGCCCCTTACCCTTACCACCCTGTAACTCCAGTATCCATTTAGTTTCAATGTACTGTTTTTGTTTTATCATCACCACGTCTGATAACTACTTAAGTAATTCCAATACAGAGAATTTAAAGTTGTGATTACTAGCAGCAGTTAAAACATGTTTAGACAAAGTTCTCTTCCTACGCTGTTTATTGACGTTATAGATGTGTTCATGAATGGGTTCCCTTAAAGTCCTATTCGTTTTACCAAAATAGAAACTTTCACACACAGTGCAAACAGCCAAATATATTAAATAACAACTCTTGCAATTAGCAAAAAAAAAAAAAATTAAACCTGTAAACTCGCTTCTTATCAGTGCGTACACAAGTATCAGAAACCTGAATATACTTGCACATATTTCAGGACTTAAAGGGATGTGTCCCTAGCCTTTCAAATGTATGCACAACCCTAGTAACAAGCTTATAACATACCAGCTTCTTCAGAGAGTCATTATTCTTAAAACAAAACCTGGGACCTCCCCAAGTATCTCTTTACATATCTCATCACATGTAAAAATGTGCCAGAGTTTTCTAACAATGTCACAGATTGAGTGAACATCATTGGAATAAGTGATGCTCATCATCAGGCCATTCTTAGCCCCATCAATAGTCCTAGCAGACTCACCGTTACTGCCAGAAAAGTAAGGTCTAGCAAGGTCTTCCCTACTGGACAAGACCTCTTCTCATGCTGAGCTAATTTCATGTTTTGAGTAATCTCTGATAAACTCATTAGTGAGTTACTTAAAGGATGACAACATGTTATCATCACTAACATTGTCTGGCATGCCTGTGAAATTGGCCTTTTAAAACATTCCTTGGATTGTGCTGGAGATGCGTACTCTATGTAAAGTGCTATACTTCTTGCAAGAGTGTGCTGAAATTAAATGGATACTGGAGTTACAGGGTGCACCTCAAGAACACAATTGCACTGCATGTCAAGTGGAGTAGCATCCTTGCTACCCTCAATATAAACAAAGACAATTAAATGGGCAGCATCAACTTCTCCCCTGATTTATCTTGTGTTGCTGTCTTAAGGCTATAGGGAACATTTTGCATATTATTTATTTATTTATTTATTTATGTATTTATTTATTGGCATTTGTTTACTGGGTTAGTCCACTGGACCTAGAAGAGCCCATTTTCAGTGGAGGCCTCGGGAGAAAAGCTCCATGAAGATACTTAGTAGATTATACAATGCAAAGGTAAAACTTCTGCATTGTATTTTGCATATTGTTTTGCATATTGTTTATTAGCTTTGCTTGTAATGGTCTGCAAACTGATTGCCTGGCACTTGCCCATGAAACATATTTATGTTCAACTTACAAAAAGGGACAGTAGTAAAAATAAACAGAAATTAAAATCACCACCCACAAAGAGAAATAAGTGACCACTCAAGCCATAGTACTATCTGCAAACAGGTAAATACATTGATCACTATATATATATATATATATATATATATATATATATGCACACAGACACACACACACACACACATATATATATATATATATATATATATATATATATATATATATATATATACATATATATATATATATATATATATGTGTGTGTGTGTGTGTGTATATATAGATATATATCTCATATATATATATATATATATATATATATATATATATATATATATATGCACACACACACACACACACACACACACACACACACACACACACACACACACACACATACATACATACATACACATACCACACACACATATATAAGCAAAAGCTCACATAATCTATATGGCAGTTAATCTCAAGACTGTTGAAGTGTAAAACAAATTGCATGTGTGAGAAAGAACTAGCACACTGTCATATACTCAGTTTACAAACAGACAAGTGAAGTAAAAATAAACAGAGCTGGAAATTTATCAACGAGTGATAGCTATCAACTGAAACCACATGAAAAGTCTGAAAATTGGTGAATTGATGAATAGATTAATACTGTTATAAAAGTAGATTAATACTGTTATAAATGATAGTGAGAATACAAAGCATTACAAATGTAAGCACTCTATAGCAGTAAATACTTATACAAAATATGAATGCTACTTACTTCTTGCTCATCTGCACAATGCATGAGCAGAAATCAGTAGTTCATTACAGAATAGCAATCTATCAAAACAAAAAAAAAAACATACTCTTACCTGTACTATCCAGCATGTTTTTGATATGGACATTTCCACTGAGGTGTCATAAAGACATCATCTTCTGCATAGGTAGGTTTGCCACCTATCCATTTTTTTCCTGGACTAATCGGAAATTAAATTGATTCTCTGGTAGTCTGGAAAACACTGTACAAACTCCAGTATTCTGTTTCTAAAAAGGAAACATAATATCGGAGTTTGTTAAATCTGCTGATTTGCTATGCTTTTTTTATAGAAAAGCATAGTAAATCGGCTGAAAAAAGGCATCAGGAATGGAAAAAAGGGCGGTCCCGCCTGCTGATGGCATAATGATGTCACAAAATGGTTGGGGTGTGGGTGGGACAGAGTGTGGGTGGGACAGAGTGTGGACTGGGTGGGGTTGTGGGTGATGCAAGGGGTGTGGCCTTACTCTGGTTTTAGCCACAACGAAAGGTGGCAACCCTATGCATAGGTGATTTATTTTTCAAATGCCCCCCCCCAAAAAAAATTCAGTACTGGTGCAACACTGTAAAACATGATCATTATCAGTAACACGTGCTTCAGAGGTCCCCTTTCCCAAATCTCACAAAGCCTAAATTGCAAGCTCACTATCACCAAACACATAAAAAATACAAGTAAGCATTATTAAAAATAATTAAATAAAAAATAGCTAAACTCACCTCCATCTGTCCAGTGTGACTTTGGCTTCTAATCTGAGCCAAAATCCTGTAGACCGTGAATAACATCCTGCACTCCTCCACTCGTAACTTCTGTACTGTTACCTGTTACAATGAAATTAAAACTCCTTCAGGTGAACCATTGATATGGAAATCTCTCAGAGATATGGAACAATCCTCTAGGCACTGCATCTCTGAGGACATTGCCACCTCTTTTCGTACCTGCTGTGTAATTAATCTTTGTTACTGAACAGTTTTGTTTTTAACTGGCGCTACAAGAGGATAATACATTGTAACACATAGCCAAGAATGGTGAAACCATGATTATAGTAAATCTCTTGAAAACTGCCTTACTTGTGCTAGATAGTTTTTTTTCCATCATACAATTAGACTTATTTATTTATTTATTTATTTATTTATTTATTTATTTCAGTTTGATAACCGGGGAAGTCCATTGGGCTCAGGAGCCCATTTTCAGTGGAGGCCCAGGGAGAAAAGCTCCACATTACTTAGTAAAGATAAAAAACAGGTAAAATTAAATTTAAAATTCAAACATATGGGTACATTAAGATAGAACAGAAAAGAATAGGTTTTATGAATATGGGTAAAATTGTCATACAGAGACAGTTATGAGGTACAATGGTAACATAGCATATGGGTCGTAGATTAACATGAATGGTTAATAAGGTTATATAGAATTTGAGTTTTGTTGGGGCAGAGTGGAAGACCAAGTGTAAATTGTAGGGAGGGGGAAAAAGGGAGTGCAGACTATTTACAGTATTTACAATATATACAAAAGGCAGCAGAAAGAAATAAGTAGAATCATGGAACAAAGTGTAGGAAGAAGGAGTAGTATGGATATACAATTAGTGTTGAGAGTAGAAGGCTAGGTGGGGAAAGTGCAGTTGCACTTCCTATTAGAGAATAAGTGGAAATGGAGTAGGGTTTTGAAGTTGTTAGGGTTTTCAGTCATTCGTAAAGATGGAGGCAGAGAATTCCATTTTTTGGCTAAGGAAAAGGATAGGAGGAGTTGGCCAGCTGGTCGCTTTGGTGTGTGGACACTGAGTAGGTTTAGGTGAGCAGATTTAAGTGGCCTGTTATGGGTGTAAAGCTGTAGGATGTTGGATAGTGCAGGACATTTGGAGGGGGTAAATAATAGCCTATGGGCAGTGTTAAGTTGTAGGTAGTCTAGAAGGTTGGGGAGTTCTAGCCAGTTTAGTGAGTGGAGGGCAGAGCAATGGTGGGAGGTGTGTTTGGCTTTGATGGCGAATTTAGAAATTTTATTATAACAAATTTCCATTTTTGAGGAAAGGGAGGCAGATAAATTAGTTAATAGAGGGGCGCCATACAGTAGTGAGGGAAGAAGATAGGTAGTGGCGAGTGTTTGTCTAGAAGAAGGAGAGAGATAGTGAATGTTTCTATATAGCAGGCCAAGTTTTTGATGTGTCTTCTTGATATTGAGTTGAATATGGGTGTCAAATTTTATTTTAGGTTTTCATCAATAGTGACCCCAAGTAGTTTGGCATAGGGAACAATTTCTATAGTTGAATTACTATGGCTTCTAATTTGGAATGAGTTTTTAGTGAGAGGGGAGGATTTTGATGGGGGGGGAGAAGTATTTTGGATTTGTTAGCATTTAGAGAAAGGTGGTTTTGGAGCATCCACTTCTCAGTGGTGGAGAAAGCTCTTTGTGTGTATGATAGAAGTTCTGGGAGGTTGGTGGCACAACAGATTAAAGTGGAGTCGTCAGCATATTGTACAATTTTAGTATTAGAGATGGCAGAGTGAAAATCATTGATAAAGATGTTGAACAGCATAGGGCCAAGGATGGAACCTTGGGGAACACCAGTGGGGGTTGGAAGGAAGTTAGAGGTACCTTTCCTCCATTTTACAGCTTGAGATCTATTGGATAGGTAACTAGAGAACCAAAAAAGTGTATTGTGAGAGAGGTTGAGGTTAGCAAGGTGGCTAAGGAGATGAGTATGGGAGACAGTGTCGAAAGCCTTTGAGAGGTCTAGTAGAACTGTTGAAACTATTTTACCAGTATGGCGGGCACGGTTGACTGTATCTAGGAATGAGAGTAGAGCAGTTATAGTGCTATGGCTAGGGCGGAAACCATGTTGGGTGTGGGAGATGAGTTGGTTATTGATAAGGAAGGGCATTAACTGAATGTGAATGCATTTTTCCAGGATTTTTGATATTGGGGAGAGGATGGCTATGGGGCGAAAGTTTGAGGTATTATTGTTTTTACCGCCTTTGTGGAGAGGATGTATAAAGGCAGAACGCCACAGCTTGGGGACATAAGATTCCATTACGGATCTGTTGATTAGGATACTAATGGGAAGGGCGATTCCATCTGCAGCAATTTGTAAGAATTTGGATGAAATATTATCTGGAGCATTAGAGCAAGGTTTCAGTTTGCTGAGAAGTTTTTTTATATATGAGGTGGAGACTGGTTTAAGTTTGAAGGTGGTGGGAGGGTTGGGTTTAGAGGCTGGTTTAAGTTCAAAGGTGGTGGGAGGGTTGGGTTTAGAGGCAGGGGTAGAGTGACTGAGCTGTGTGGATGGGATAATTTGAAATGTCTTATTTAGTTCAGCTATACAGTTAATAAAGAAGGAGTTGAAAAGAGTGGCAATTTCTGGATCAGACTTGGTAGTGTCAGGGCAAGGATTATTTTTAGTGCCTGGGTTGAGGAGTGAATTAATGGACTTCCAGAATAGTTTAGGGTTTTTGGAGTGGTTGGCTTGGAGTTTCATATAGTAGGATTGTTTGTCTTTGGATATTTGTTTTTTTGTGAGGTTGCGGAGCTGCTTGTATTGAATAAGGGTCTCTGGATGTTTATTGTACTGAGAACGTTTCCAGCATTTGTCTCGTTGTTGCATGAGTTTTTTGGTTTCCCTAGTTAGCCATGGGGCAGATTTGGATTTGATTCTTATAGTTCGGGGTGGAGCTTGGGAATTAAGTACATTTAGGAAAGTAGAGTTAAAAGATTTGACGGCTCTGTCAAGAGGAAGAGTTTTTAGATTGTTCCAGTTAGTTTGTTTGCGGGTATTGGAGAAAGTGAGGGCATTGAAGTTAGTTAGGTTATGTGTATGCAGGTATTGGTGCTGGAGATGGGGAGACTGAGTAGCTCGGTGGATGAAGGCAGGTAGGTGGTCACTAAAGGAATCGAAAAGGATGCCCGAGTCTAAGATGTTGTTAGGGTGGGTAGCTAGGATCCAGTCCAGTGTAGATCCTGGAGGGTTGATTTCGTTGGGTCTAGTGATAGAGTTAGTTAATTGAGTAAAGTTGAATAGATTGACAGATATGGCTGGGTTTAGGTTATTAATTTTGTTCCAATCTATGTTCACATCTCCTAAAATGTAGGTTTCTAGGTTAATGTTAGTTGAGGCCCATTCGAGGATTTCTTCAAGGGTGGTAGTATTGTTACCTGGGGGAATATAAAGGGATATGAAGCAGATACTTTTGTGAATATTCATTTGTAGTAAACCTATTACTAGTTCAGTATTGTAGAACTGGGGAATGGGGTTTGGGTATGGAATAATGGGGAGTAGATTAGAGAATATCAAGGCTACTCCTCCACCTTTTCTGTTTAGGCGGTTAGATCTAAGGGCTTGAAAGCCAGGGGGTAGGATTTCTGAGTCAGAGATGGTAGGTTTTAGCCAAGTCTTAGAGATGGCTACAATGTCAGGAAGGTTGTGGTGAAGCCAGGCATGGAAAAGGGTGGTTTTATTTCTTAGGCTTTGGGCATTGAGAGTGATTATTTTTAGGCTTTTAAGGTTAGTGGTATTGTTACTTTGTGATGGAATGAGGTTATTAGTGGTGCTAGGTCTGGGGTTTGTATGGATATCACCAGATAGAATTAGGTGGATGAAGATGGGAGATAGTAGGAAATGTAGTTTGCTTTTTGACTGTTGAGGACAATAGATTAGAGCTTTGTGGAAGTTCAAGCTGGTGGAGGTGGGTAAGATCTTTGGATTAAAGTAGTGGAGTACATTGGTCTGTAATAGTGAGGGAGATATGTTATGGTAGTGAGTTGTGGTAGGGGTGAAAAGTGGAATGGGGGTTGAGAGGTAGGAGAGAAAATAGGTGGGAAGATGAGAGGAATAATATGAGGTAGTATGGTGCAATGGGATTAGAATTAAGTGGGTGATGAAAGGAATTGTTGAGTTAGAAGGAATGGAGAATGCATAATATATAGAGAAGTATGGGATGTATAGTATAGGTAGGGTAAAGACAGATAGAAATCAATGGGTGTAGGTTTTAGTAAAGTGTGAGTGGGGAGTGGCTTTTAATTGATGGGAGGATAAGAGGAGTTATGTGTGGGGTGTGGTCTTTAAGTGATGGGAGGTAAAGGGAAGGGTGAGAAGGCCAGTAATTGGTCTGTTGGAAAATGGGAGGAGTTTAATGCAAAGATAAAAGTGCAAGTAGTGGGGGTGGGTGGAAATTGGGGGTAGGGTAGGGGAGCGGAGTGAGCCCGCAGGGCGAACGGAGCAGGTAGAGACAAGTGAGTGCAGTTCAGGATGAACAATCAGTGGATTGCTGATAGCTCAGGGTAAGTGAAAGAGCAGATGACTAGAGAATAATAAATGTAAAGTGGTAATGTTTAGAGGAGAAAAGTGGTATTAACTGAAGAGCAGAAGGCATGTGAAGGAAAGATAGGAGCTGGGTATAAGTTGCAGGGAGTAAAGATGTAATTTATAGGATGGCAGTATGGACTAATGGTTGGGACTAAATGAGAGCGCCACCTAGTGGACAGGCAGGAGTAAATATCTGGGAAAGGCTGGTCAGGGACTAGATACTAACTATGAGTCAGCTAATGGAGGCAACAATAGAGGGACTAAGGGTCTATAATCTAGCTATTGGATACAGAGGAGGGTATGGCTGCTGGCATTCCTGGCTAGAAGCTAACAATTATAATCTACAAGACATATAAATTATTAAATGTCAGCTTTTCTGCCAGTATCAGGAGAACACATACTTTTCTTCCTTTCTTGGAATAGCACAGGGATAAGACAGCAGGTGATGTGGAAGGGTCCTTATATTCCAGATAGTCAATTTCTCAACCTCAAGTGGAAGGGAGGCAAGCTGGTGAGCTGGGAATAATTAGGGAACAAGATTTTCTTCCTTTCTTGGAATAGCACAGGGATAAGACAGCAGGTGATGTGGAAGGGTCCTTATATTCCAGATAGTCAATTTCTCAACCTCAAGTGGAAGGGAGGCAAGCTGGTGACCTGGGAATAATTAGGGAACAAGATTTTCTTCCTTTCTTGGAATAGCACAGGGATAAGACAGCAGGTGATGTGGAAGGGTCCTTATATTTCAGATAGTCAATTTCTCAACCTCAAGTGGAAGGGAGGCAAGCTGGTGAGTTTTCTTCCTTTCTTGGAATAGCACAGGGATAAGACAGCAGGTGATGTGGAAGGGTCCTTATATTCCAGATAGTCAATTTCTCAACCTCAAGTGGAAGGGAGGAAAGCTGGTGAGCTGGGAATAATTAGGGAACAAGAAAAGGTTGAAGACGCTGGGGCCAGGAGCGCACAGCAGCCAGAGATGTCCAAGGTATTAAAATTTCACTTTGTGAAACCTTTGCTATAATTCTTTAAATTTTAGTTAACGTGTAAATAATTAAATGTTAGTCAAAATGTAGATAAAGACATAAATTAAAGGAATTGTGAATTTTGTCCAAAGAATTAAATAAAAAGTGGTAAAATAATTTTACAGTAGCCTTTAATCAGTTGAAGCTGCAGAGTAGTAGATTCAACTGATAATTCACAAACTTTTAAGTGTCTTTCATGCAGACCAATGAATTATTCCCATGTTTGCTTAACAGAAAGCCTAATAATTGGCAACAAGAGTATAACTATTCAGCTTTAGTAAGTCAGATACTCGAAAAGAAAATATTAATACAAATGCAGTTGTTGATGTGACTGATCCATATTATAGAGTCACCCACAAAGTGGAAATAAATTCATTCCCACAGTGTAGTTTACTAAAAACAGTAACAGTCATTCAGAGGAATATCCAGGTTTCATTCCTTCTGGGGTACAGCAACTGGCTGGCTGGTGAGTGGTACCATGCATGCTAACCTGCTCATATCACTTTGTTAATTACCATGCTATACTAAGAACATATGTGTATGTCAGTTTGCAGGCAGTTTTGAATCTGTTAGTCTCCTTTGTAGTACTCTTAGCTACTTTATGCTGGCTCTGTGAATATAAGTCAGAAGTTCATGTTTGAGCAGTGGTCTTGGCAGTGAATAAGTCAAATGAAAAGGGAAAGGGGAGAAAGGGAATGACAAACACTAGCTGTCTGACTGCATATGTAGGAAGCCTGTTCAGCTATAGTGCAGACACACAGAGAAAGCTAGCTGTTGCAACAAGGCAACATGAAGGGATGTGGACAAGCACCTGACAAGCACTGGCTTTGAGTGATGTAGTCATGGATTGCATACACAACCTATGCAGGGCTCTGTTGCTTGGACTTCGGATGTACCATTCCCCAGGTTGTCATATAATAGCTCACAGGCAAAGAACAATCATAATCCCTTCTTCAGCTATGTCAAAACCTTAAAGGTAACACAGAGTAGTGTGCTGAAATTGTGGTGTATGGCACCAACTTCACCAATCAGGGTGACATACCAAATCTACTGGCTGATAAATTCAGCTCAAACTTGACACCCCACTCCAATCCTCTCCAGCGTACATCCCCCAGCTGTTAGCAGAGACCAGCAGTACTTGCTAAAGCCAAGAACACCATCTCTGTGGGTCTCAACAACATCCCCAGTTGTCTCTTGAACAGCCTAAAATGTGATCTATTAATACCACATGCGCCACCCTTTAACTACATCCTTGAAAAGGCTATATTGCAAGTGAATGGAGGACCGCAGCTGTCATTCCCCTCCACAAGGGCAGACCATCATCAGACCCAGGGAGCTACTTACACATCAGTCTAACAAGCCTAATATGCAAAGCCATGGAATGAATTATCATGGAAATGATAAACAAGGACATTGACAACCTTCAGACACTGGACCAATCCCAATGTGGCTTTGTTAAAGGACAACGGCACACACAGACTCACAAAATATGTTTATTTCATCAAGGTTTGGTATTTCCGACATTTTAACACCACTCGGACTATTTCGAGCTTTTTAGATATTTTATACACAATTTCTGACTCTGACCACATGGTGTCTGCCATCTTGAAATAATTCTGACTGTTTAGTCTGCCTCTAAGTATCCCAGAATGCATTGTCTGTCTCAAAAAAAATTGCATCAGATCTAACATGTTTTTCCTAAAGCTCATGCCAGTGCACTGATTTTACTGTGTTATAGTTACCTACTTTTGTTTAAAATGTTATCCTTTTTCAATGACTACTTCAAACACTGCATGCTACAGAACAGAATCGAAAAGTGCATTTTATTGCTTCTTCTTAGAAATGCTAACTTGATTTCTTTTGTGAAGGCTGAAATCTAGTTCTTCAAGGCATCTCCCCTTCCCCTTCACACCTACCTTCCCTAGCTGTCAAAGAGCTAAGGGTAATTTGACCCATTATCTGTATGTGATTGACAGCTCACAGCAGGTGACCAGGCTAATGTACTGTTTTCTTGTCAGCCTTTCTTTCCTTACAGTGAGAGACTTTTTTGTTGCACTCCTCCTGTCAAATTTAGAACCAAGCTCCATAGCCCTGGGAATAATCACTGTTTTGCAAAGCATCAAACTCCCACTTATTTTTCCTTCTGTTTGGTTAAATAGCTAACAAATGATGCACTATAAACATGAAATATTTCACAGACTTGCATGACAGCACTCATGCTTTTTTAAGTGGTAATTTAAGAAAATTATGGTATTGCATACTTCTTGTAATCTGATGTAGTGTTGTCGATTAATTGTGACAGACATCTGCTTCTGATGTAAAAACATGCAATTAATGTCTATGCATGGTCATTGCAAATTTATGCTCTTAGTTTTTGCAGCTGTTACTGTGCTTCTGCCTGTACTTTGTCACATATCGGTAGGGCTCTTCAGAAAAGTGAGATTATAATTTGACATTTTTGCTAGGTTAAGAGTGGGCTGGGCAAGGCAGCTCTGACATCACAATGTGGGATGTCCACTGGCTCTTCTATACAGCATGCAAATCAGGTGGATATTACATCACTTTGGGGGAGGAAACGTCCCGGTAGCTAGAGCAAGAACTCTGGCAGATGTGACATCATCATTTCAGAGCCAGCTAGAAGTTTTTCAGCTTGGTTTTCAAAGTGAAAGTAAAACAGTATGGAAAGATAGGAAGCCTAACAGGGAAAACAGTTGAGTGGATTAGTTTTTAAAGCTGCATGGGTGATTTTTCGAGGCTGTATCAATGAACAGGGACTAAAAGAGACAGCAGGTTGAGCAATCTGCTTTAATATCCCATTGTTATCCTTTAAGGGAAGGTTGTGCCTACTTAACCTGATAGACTTCTTTGAAAGGGTCACCAAGGCAACTGACAAAGGTAAAATACTGCATACTGTGTATCTTGACTTGACCAAGGCATTCAGTACAGTACCCCACTCAAGCATTGTTGACAAGCTCTCTGAGCTAGTCATAAATCCCTACATAACTTATTGGATTATTTGGCTCACAGACAGGACCCAAGAAGTCAAGATCAGTGAGACTATCTCCACCAAGAGACTGGTCACCAGGGGACTACCCAGGGCTCTGTACTGGGCCTGCTCCTGTTTGGCATCTACTTCTCAGACGAGAAGGCTAATAATCAAGGCCTCTGGCTCACTAACTTTGCAGATGACTGTAAATTGAGAAATATTATAGGTTCCCACAAAGCAACAATGTCTTGCAAACAAGTTTAACACAGACAAATGACTAGTGCCAAAGTCATGGCCTAGAACCCATGCAAATAAATGCATCATAATGCCCTTTTGAAATCTGTCAGCCCAAATTAATTACTCCATCAATAAAATGCCCCTAATAGTCAACCCAGTAGTAAGGGATCTGGGAACATATTTAAACAGCAATCTGGCCTTTCACCAACACATAGCTAAGATAATAAGAAAAATCATTCTGTCACCGAACTTATAGGTAAGAGTATGCCATCCAGCCCCCAAGGAAGTTATAGTTCCACTCTACTCAGCCCTTATCATGCCTATCTTTGAGTACAATGTCCCTTTGGCATGTATCTAAGCAGACATTTGCAACAGTTGGAATACCAACAAACATTTCTCACTAGGAGAATTCAGAGCATGAATACCCTGTCCTACACTAATCACCTAAAGGCTCTGATACTGTATTCAATCTCCTACAGACTGCTGATAGGGGATCTTTGGCTGACTTTCAGGGCTTCCTCAGATTCAGCCCTGATGGATCTGTTGCATGTCAGAACAAACAGCACCAAAACACTAGATCCAGGTATCTGAACTTCACATGTGACATAACAACTTCTTAACAAAATAAGGGTCATGCTGCTAAACACTAGAAGATTAAACCAAAAACTGCACACTCTGGAAGCACTTCTATCACTGGAAGATGTAGATATCTGTGCAGTCACAGAAACCTGGTTCAAGGCCTCAGAGAGCACCCTGGCCTTGCAAGGCTACAACGCCTTCCACACCTTCAGTTCACAAAATGAACATGTGAGAACCAAAGGAGGCAGTGTTTCTATCTATATTAGAGATAAATTCATCTCCCATCTAGTTAGACTAGACAACTCCATGGAGTTACTCCAAGTTCAGTTTATGGTGAGTAAGACCCCCATTCAAGTCATAGCCAGTAATATATCCCCCTCCATGGATCATGACGTGCATTAAGTCTACTTGACCAAACTGGAGACAATCCAAATATTACCAAATACTCTGGTTATGGTTATGGAGGATTTAAATTATCTCACCATCAACTGGGAAACCTAAGCTAACCCTAACCTGCTAGCATAAAAGTTCCTTGACTTTGTTAACTCGAATACCGTAGATCAAATTGTTCATACAGCAGAGTCAATTATCCAAACGTCAATTATCCAAAATGTCAATTATCTGAATGCAGCATTCCAAAGTTTTCAGGTAGGAAAAATTATAAAGTCTGAATATATAAACTTTATATCTATTCACTTGTATGTGTTATTTGAGGTTGTAACCCACTTGTGTGTGAAAAATATTCTTTATTGTCCACTGGAATCACCAAATGTTTGAAAAGTGTATTCCTGCATGCAGAAAAGACATAATTTTAGATTTTTTTTATCTGGTTTAATGTATATTTGATTATCAGAACAGTTTGATTATCCAAACTACCCTAGGTCCCAATTAGCTCAGATAATCGACCCTCTACTGTACCCAGACAAGAGAAACAAACATACTAGATCTGGTCCTCACTAACATGTCAAACAGATGCAGTACTACAACTCTCAGACCCTCATTAGTTAAATCTGTCCACAAGTTAGTCACCTTTGAGCTAACACTAACACCAAAAATCACAAAGGGTGAAATCATACTAAAAAAAACTTCACCAAGGCAAACTATACCCTCCTAGGTGAAGGTATAAATGCATTCCAAATCCCACCCCCAGCTGGAAGTGGTAACTACACTGAAGCTTACACTAAAGCCCTGTACAATCATTTGCATAAGTATATAGTCTCAGCTGTACCAGAAAGAATCAAAGCCATACCCCCAAGTAAAACAAGCTGCCATAGTGGACATCCAGTATCAACAAACTTTACAATACAGTAAGAGTTGATTATCCAAACATTGATTATCCAAAATGTCAATTATCTGAATGCAGTATTCCAAAGTTTTCAGATAGGGAAAATCATAAACTCTGAATATGTAAACATTATATGTATTCACTTTTGTAAGTGTTTTGAGGTTGTAGCCTGCTTGTGCATGACAAATATTCTTTATTATCCACTGAAAAGTGTATTCCCTGTTTTCAGAAAAGACAAGATTTTAGAAGTTTTTTTAACTGGTTCAATGTATGTTTGATTATCAGAACAGTTTGATTATTCAAACTACCATAAGTCCCAATTAGTTTGGATAATCAACTCTACTGTAAATGCAAAAAGTTGCTGCCCATGTAAACAAAGGTGAAACCCCAACAATGGAAAAGCACCCTCCTCAGCCTCAACAGGCAAATAAGACAACTTGTCAAATCCTCTAAGGGCGTCTTTGAGGAAAAACTTATTTAGCACAGTCAATGATAACCACAAGGCCTTCTACAGCTATGTACATAGTCTAAAAGGTAGGACACAAGCATGTGCAGAACTAGTGACCAATGGTATCACATACACACTGACCCCACAGAGATAGTAAATGTGCTAGTAGATAAATTTGGCAAAACTTTCACCCCCATCCCCTCCAAATCTATCACAAACCTTGCCCCAGATGTCTCCACCACCCTACATATCTGATGAATAGGTCATCAAACCCTTGTCCAAGGCAAAAAACACATCATCTATGGGAACAGATGGCATCCCAGGCTGTCTTCTAAACAGGCTAAAACATGAACTGGCATTACCATTATGTACCCTTTTCAATCATAGCCTAACCACAGGCTTTGCTCCTGAGGAATGGAGAATAGCAAGAGTTGTTCCCCTCCACACAGGTGGCCTAGCAACACACCTGAGGAATTACAGACCCATAAGGCTAACCAGCCTCATCTGTAAGGCCATACAACGTATCATTATTGACCTCATAAATAAAGCCATAGGCAACCTCCAAGCCCTGGATCCTACCCAATTTGACTTTGTCAAGGGCAGATCCTGCCTGTTAAATCTTGTGGATTTTTTCAAAAATGCAACCAGGGCCATTGATGAGGGCAAATCTGTGCATGCAGCATACCTCGATTTGGCAAAGGCTTTCAATATAATCCCACACTCAGGCATTACCGATAAACTTAGTAAACTGAATGTGAAACCCTTCATTGTAAGATGGGTTGCTAACTGGCTCAGAAACCAGACATACACTATCAAAGTGGACAACTCCACATCAACCAGCAGACATATTACTAGTGGGGTGCCACAGGGGTCAGTACTGGGCCCCCTACTGTTTGGTATATACTTCTGAAAATTCAGGTCAAAGCTAAGGGGTTGTGGCTGACCAAGTTTGCAGATGACTGCAAAATGGGTGCAATTACTGAATCCCCAAATGATGTAAGTATATTCCAGGAGGGTTATACACAGACCAGTGACTGGTGTCTTAGTCATGGTCTCAAACTGAAGGCAAAGAAATGCATAATCTTCCCCTTCATCAAAAAAACAATGTCTCTTTACACTATCAAATCAACAACAATACCCTAAGTACTCAAAGCACACAAAGTCATAAGGAATTTGGGTTCACAAGCTGACCGTCATCTTAATTTTGGCCATGGTAAGGAAGGCTTTCTATCAAGCACACTTGGTTAGTAAAGGCATCACCTCTAGAGCAAAAGAGGTTATAATCCCTCTACACTCAGCACTAATCCAACCAATAATTGAGTACAAAGCCCCATTCAGCATGTACTGTACAAAGCTCCTGCAGCAACTGGAGAGACCTCAAAGGTTTCTAACAAAGAAAATCAAGGAACTGCAGCATGTGCCTTACACAGACTGACTGAAGTCCCTGTCACTGTACTCTGTATCATATAGACTTTTTAGGGGAGACTTGTGCCTGGCTTACAGAGCAATCTCAAACCCAAACCTAATGAACTTGCTGCATATCCGTAAATCAAACAAGACTACGTCCACCCATTCCAATGACCTAAATATGGCATGTGACTTAAACAGAACATGCTGGTGGGACAGATTTATCTCCCAGGGACTGCTGCATCTTTAGAATAGGCTACCTATTCATGTAAAATAGAGCACCTCTATGACACTGTTCAAAAGGAACCTGGACGATGCAATCTTGGGTATTAACTAATATTTCTATGGTATTACATTGGGATGAATCAGTTAGGCTTGAAATGACCTCTGGGTTGATAGCCTAGTAATCTCCTATGATCCTATGATTCTAAACAGAACATGCTGGAGAGCTAGATATGTTTCCCAAGGGATCTACACACTATAGAATAGGCTCCCCATACATTTAAAACTGTCCCTTTCCAAATGAAACCTTGACAATTGGATGGGAAATCATAGATTTACCCCCAGTCTAGCCCTCATGTCCCTTGTGGACAGAGACTGTGAATAAGAAAAGTATTATCTTAACACCCCCAAATCCTTAGTTATCTCCTTACTCACATGCCCCACATATGGACACCCAAGATACTCAGGAATCAAGTGGTTAGTGGTGGGCAGCTAGGCTTGTAAGGCCCCTAGCAGTCATTAACCTAGTAACAACATATGAACCTAAGCAACTAAATGGAAAGTAAATTGACTCACAAGTACAACCCAGAAAATTCAGGTGAGTGGTTATATCTCTTTTATAAGATCTGACACCAGTAGAGTACCACAGGGCTCTCCCCAGATGTTCTTATTACTGCTACAGATGGCAAACCACTACCACTAATAACAGAATTGAGGTACCTAAGAATTGTTTTACTGACAGTGCAGACTACAGGAGCAACATAACTGAGTTTGCAACTTATGGTAAAATGGCACAGACAGGAATACATTAAGGCAGCCTGTATTGTGTGCGTGTGCATGCGCTCACAAGTGTGTTTGTGTGTGTGTGTGTGTGTGTGTGTGTGTGTGTGTGTGTGTGTGTGTGTGTGTGTGTGTGTGTGTGTGTGTGTGTGTGTGTGTGTGTGTGTGTGTGTGTGTGTGTGTGTGTGTGTGTCTGTCTGTCTGTCTGTCTGCCTGAGTAAATATGTGATATCTGTTGAAAGAGATAATGGGATCCCAAAGGGATCAAGTCTTGGATGTTCCCAGCCCACCTGTGAAAAATCACAAAACAGTGAAATGATAACATCTTGAACTTCAATGTCTAAACAAAAAGGGTTTAGAACAGAAAGATCTAGCACTGGTCCCAAGTATCCTTATGGTTTGAAAACTAGAAAGATTATTGAATAATAACCTTTGCTTGGGGGATAGAATGACACTGGTTCTGTGACTTTTTGAGACAGCATTCTGTATATAATGGGAAGAAATATAGGAATCTGGTTCCCTGGGCAAGGGGGAATACAATATTATATCCACTTTCGATTACCTTCAGAACCCAACTCTGTGAAGTAATGTGATTCCAGTAAGGAGGATGGACTGTCAGAAACAGAACGGTTTCTGGGGGTGGGGTGCTAAACAGGCAGGTAGTCATGCTAACTGAGAAGAATGTACTTCACTTTCAGAAACATTTCCTTTCTTTATTGAGCCTCCTTTCCATTTCCAAAACCTTATGACTAGTTTTATAATGCTTAAAATTGTTAGAAAAAGGAACTAAAGAGGAGGAAAATTATTATTTGCTGTGAAAAAGGAGGGTTGAAAATTCTGAGCCAGTCCGAGAATTAGATTTGCCATAAGTACCTCTGCTGCACAGAAACAAAACATGCCAAGCACAAGTCTCTTTATTTATGTGAATGTAAAATCTCAGATTAAACATCAGAATGATTTTGAGATTGAAGACAAGCAAATTTCCTCAAAAGTGATCTAGATGTAGTAGATCTGGAGAAAGTGTCAGCAGGATCATTTAAAATACCCTTAGTCACTGGAGAACTGGATATCACAGAAACATTTAATGAATTATTTAACTCAGAAGAAAGTAGGTTAACCATAAAGTTCTCCATGTTCCAAAAAGACACAAGGAAAAACTTCAGCATATGAACTAGACAGTTTAAAATCCTAAAAGTTAAAGAATACATTTGTCTTCATCATATTGATCACTGCTGCAGTAGCCTTAAATATAAGGGTTATATCTTGCATAGGATATAACAGACAGACAGCTTCCAAAGCATCAGGGTACCTTCCTTGGGCCCAAACCATCAGTCAGATTCAACTGAGTTGACTAAAAAGAGAGGTTTAGGCACCAAGCCCTTCAGAGCTTTCATGTGACCAAACAGCAAGCTCTTCTGAGGCTTATGAGAATCGATGGTCAGATTATGCAGCTTTTATGCTGGGCAAATACGTTCCCTGTGGGGGAAATAATCTTCCATTTTAGAAAATTGTTTGCTTAGTTTGTTTACTAATACATTCTGTTCAGAAAAAAATATCTTAACATTATGAGTTTGTTTTTTAACTGACTGTCATGAGACTGTATTGAACTTTTAAACAAGAGTGCTCTTTTTTCCTGACAGTCTAAATGCTGTTTTAAGTAACTAAAACTAATTTTCTGTGGAGGAATTGTGTTTATTTTACTTTGTGGGTCTAGCAAGGTTTTGAACTACTCTCTATTGAAATGTCAGCACTTTAAATGCTGAGTGTCAACAAGCCAAAAAAAAAAAGACTGTAAACACAGGAGAAGAGTGAATTTTGAAAATTGCTCTTACCTTTAAAATTTCTTTTTGCTGGGGAGGCATATCCCACTGCACCCCCAACCCCAGAACTTTATATACCAACTTTGAGTTGCCATACCTCAAAGAATATATATATATATATATATATATATATATATATATATACATATATGTATATATATATATATATATATATACATATATGTATATATAATTTATTTATTTATTTATTTATTTTACATTTGTTTACCGGGCTAGTCTAAGTGCATGCAGCATACCTCAATTTGGCAAAGGCTTTCGATATAATCCCACACTCAGGCATTACCGATAAACTTAGTAAACTGAATGTGAAACCCTTCATTGTAAGATGGGTTGCTAACTGGCTCAGAAACCAGACACACACTATCAAAGTGGACAACTCCACATCAACCAGCAGACATATTACCAGTGGGGTGCCACAGGAGTCAGTACTGGGCCCCCTACTGTTTGGTATATACTTCTGAAAAGTTCAGGTCAAAACTAAGGGGTTGTAGCTGACCAAGTTTGCAGATGACTGCAAAATGGGTGCACTTACTGAATCCCCAAATGATGTAAGTATATTCCAGGAGGGTTGTACACAGACCAGTGACTGGTGTCTTAGTCATGGTCTCAAACTGAAGGCAAAGAAATGCATAATCTTCCCCTTCATCAAAAAAACAATGTCTCTTTACACTATGAAATCAACAACAATACCCTAAGTACTCAAAGCGCACAAAGTCATAAGGAATTTGGGTTCACAAGCTGACCGTCATCTTAATTTTGACCATGGTAAGGAAGGCTTTCTATCAGGCACACTTGATTAGTAAAGGCATCACCTCTAGCGCAAAAGAGGTTATATTCCCTCTACACTCAGCACTAATCCAACCAATAATTGAGTACAAAGCCCCATTCAGCATGTACTGTACAAAGCTCCTGCAGCAACTGGAGAGACCTCAGAGATTTCTAACAAAGAAAATCAAGGAACTGCAGCACGTGCCTTACACAGACTGACTGAAGTCCCTGTCACTGTACTCTGTATCATATAGACTTTTTAGGGGAGACTTGTGCCTGGCTTACAGAGCAATCTCAAACCCAAACCTAATGAACTTGCTGCATATCCGTAAATCAAACAAGACTACGTCCACCCATTCCAATGACCTAAATATGGCATGTGACTTAAACAGAACATGCTGGTGGGACAGATTTATCTCCCAGGGACTGCTGCATCTTTAGAATAGGCTACCTATTCATGTAAAATAGAGCACCTCTATGACACTGTTCAAAAGGAACCTGGACGATGCAATCTTGGGTATTAACTAATATTTCTATGGTATTACATTGGGATGAATCAGTTAGGCTTGAAATGACCTCTGGGTTGATAGCCTAGTAATCTCCTATGATCCTATGATTCTAAACAGAACATGCTGGAGAGCTAGATATGTTTCCCAAGGGATCTACACACTATAGAATAGGCTCCCCATACATTTAAAACTGTCCCTTTCCAAATGAAACCTTGACAATTGGATGGGAAATCACAGATTTACCCCCAGTCTAACCCTCATGTCCCTTGTGGACAGAGACTGTGAATAAGAAAAGTATTATCTTAAAACCCCCAAATCCTTAGTTATCTCCTTACTCACATGCCCCACATATGGACACCCAAGATACTCGGGAATCAAGTGGTTAGTGGTGGGCAGCTAGGCTTGTAAGGCCCCTAGCAGTCATTAACCTAGTAACAACATATGAACCTAAGTAACTAAATGGATAGTAAATTGACTCACAAGTACAACCCAGAAAATTCAGGTGAGTGGTTATATCTTTTTTATAAGATCTGACACCAGTAGAGTACCACAGGGCTCTCCCCAGATGTTCTTATTACTGCTACAGATGGCAACCCACTACCACTAATAACAGAATTGAGGTACCTAAGAATTGTTTTACTGACAGTGCAGACTACAGGAGCAACATAACTGAGTTTGCAACTTATGGTAAAATGGCACAGACAGGAATACATTAAGGCAGCCTGTATTGTGTGCGTGTGCATGCGCTCACAAGTGTGTTTGTGTGTGTGTGTGTGTGTGTGTGTGTGTGTGTGTGTGTGTGTGTGTGTGTGTGTGTGTGTGTGTGTGTGTGTGTGTGTGTGTGTGTGTGTGTGTGTGTGTGTGTGTCTGTCTGTCTGTCTGTCTGTCTGTCTGCCTGAGTAAATATGTGATATCTGTTGAAAGAGATAATGGGACCACAAAGGGATCAAGTCTTGGATGTTCCCAGCCCACCTGTGAAAAATCACAAAACAGTGAAATGATAACATCTTGAACTTCAAAGTCTAAACAAAAAGGGTTTAGAACAGAAAGATCTAGCATTGGTCCCAAGGATCCTTATGGTTTGAAAACTAGAAAGATTATTGAATAATAACTTTTGCTTGGGGGATAGAATGACACTGGTTCTGTGACTTTTTGAGACAGCATTCTGTATATAATGGGAAGAAATATAGGAATCTGGTTCCCTGGGCAAGGGGGAATACAATATTATATCCACTTCCGATTACCTTCAGAACCCAACTCTGTGAAGTAATGTGATTCCAGTAAGGAGGATGGACTGTCAGAAACAGAACGGTTTCTGGGGGTGGGGTGCTAAACAGGCAGGTAGTCATGCTAACTGAGAAGAATGTACTTCACTTTCAGAAACATTTCCTTTCTTTATTGAGCCTCCTTTCCATTTCCAAAACCTTATGACTAGTTTTATAATGCTTAAAATTGTTAGAAAAAGGAACTAAAGAGGAGGAAAATTATTATTTTCTGTGAAAAAGGAGGGTTGAAAATTCTGAGCCAGTCCGAGAATTAGATTTGCCATAAGTACCTCTGCTGCACAGAAACAAAACATGCCAAGCACAAGTCTCTTTATTTATGTGAATGTAAAATCTCAGATTAAACATCAGAATGATTTTGAGATTGAAGACAAGCAAATTTCCTCAAAAGTGATCTAGATGTGGTAGATCTGGAGTAAGAGTCAGCAGGATCATTTAAAATACCCTTAGTCACAGGAGAAATGGATATCACAGAAACATTTAATGAATTATTTAACTCAGAAGAAAGTAGGTTAACCATAAAGTTCTCCATGTTCCAAAAAGACACAAGGAAAAACTTCAGCATATGAACTAGACAGTTTAAAATCCTAAAAGTTAAAGAATACATTTGTCTTCATCATATTGATCACTGCTGCAGTAGCCTTAAATATAAGGGTTATATCTTGCATAGGATATGACAGACAGACAGCTTCCAAAGCATCAGGGTATCTTCCTTGGGCCCAAACCATCAGTCAGATTCAACTGAGTTGACTAAAAAGAGAGGTTTAGGCATCAAGCCCTTCAGAGCTTTCATGTGACCAAACAGCAAGCTCTTCTGAGGCTTATGAGAATCGATGGTCAGACTATGCAGCTTTTATGCTGGGCAAATACGTTCCCTGTGGGGGAAATAATCTTCCATTTTAGAAAATTGTTTGCTTAGTTTGTTTACTAATACATTCTGTTCAGAAAAAAATATCTTAACATTATGAGTTTGTTTTTTAACTGACTGTCATGAGACTGTATTGAACTTTTAAACAAGAGTGCTCTTTTTTCCTGACAGTCTAAATGCTGTTTTAAGTAACTAAAACTAATTTTTCTGTGGAGGAATTGTGTTTATTTTACTTTGTGGGTCTAGCAAGGTTTTGAACTACTCTCTATTGAAATGTCAGCACTTTAAATGCTGAGTGTCAACAAGCCAAAAAAAAAAAGACTGTAAACACAGGAGAAGAGTGAATTTTGAAAATTGCTCTTACCTTTAAAATTTCTTTTTGCTGGGGAGGCATATCCCACTGCACCCCCAACCCCAGAACTTTTATATACCAACTTTGAGTTTGCCATACCTCAAAGAATATATATATATATATATATATATATATATATATATATATATGTGTGTGTATATATATATATATGTATATATATATATATATATATATATATATATATATAATTTATTTATTTATTTTATTTAACATTTGTTAACCGGGCTAGTCTAACTGGAGACAACTCCATTTTCAGCAGAGGCCCGGGGAGAAAAGCTCCACAAATTGTACAGACAGTCAATACAAAACAAAATGAAGGGAACAAAGTTTGATAGGATAAGTAAGTATTGTGCTCAACATAAGAATTAAGTCCTGGTTTAGTAATACTTAAAATTATCAGTTTTGGACTAAATATGGTAGGAGGTAAGAGAAAAAAAAGAACATGATAGATAAGAAAAGAGAGAGGAAAGTGTACAAGTATGAGACTGCAATAGTAGAGAGCAGGTTTAGAGTAGGGAGGATAGAAAGGTGAGAGACTGCTGAGCCATGGTTAGTCAGGATTGAGACAGGGGCACAGCCAGTGTTTTATTAAGTGTGTTTTAGTTTTTGTTTAAAGAGAATAGGAGATGTGATGGAAGTGAGTTCAGTGGGAAGCTGATTCCAAGACTTACCAATGGTGTTGGAGAAAGGAGTCACCAGCTGAGTTATTAGATTTACATATAGTAACTAGAGGTTTGTTTGAGGACCGAAGGGAATTTAGGTTTGTATAAGGGGTAAAGAGATTAGAGAGGATAGGTGTATTGTTAGGTTGGTAGAATATTCTATGGACAAAGGTAAGTTGAGAGAGTAATAGCATGTTGTGAAATTCTAGCCAGTGAAGTTGTTGTAGATTCAGACAGTGATGGGTTCTATATTTGTTTCCGGTGACAAATCTAGCTATGTTATTGAGAGTGTTAGCTAATTTAGAGAGATTGTTCTTCTTGAGGTTAGTGTAAATGGGTGAAGCATAGAGGAGAGTAGAAATAAGATGAGAGTGGGCAAGTGTAGCTTTAGCATTGGGAGTTAAGAATGTTTTAATTCTGTAGAGGGAGCCCAGTTTTCGATTGACTATTTTAATGGTATTGTTAATATGAGTATCAAAAGTAAGGCAGTTATCTATAGTCACACCTAGCAGCTTAGTGGTAGAATCAGGGGATATAACAGTACCATTGTTAGAAGAGATGGAGAATTCTAGTGGGGGGGACCTAGAAGTAGGCTTAAATAGGAGGAGTTTGGTTTTTTTAGCATTCAAAAGTAAACAGCGTTTTAAGAACCATGTCTCGACTGTGTTGAAGACGTTTTGAGTAAGGGTTCGTAACTCAGAGGAAGTTTTTGTGGAGCAGATAAGTGTGGAGTCATCTGCATATTGAATGCAAGTTGCTTGGGGTAAGGCTAATTGAAGGTCATTTATGAATAGAGTGAAAAGGAGAGGGCCTAGAATAGAGCCCTGTGGAACACCAAGAGTGATAGGTAGCAGAGATGAGAGATTGTTACCCCAGAGGACGGCCTGCTTTCTATTGCTGAGGTAAGAGGCAAACCAGTGGATAGCCTTGGGTTCAAGAGAGATAGATTCCAGGATTTGTAGGAGTAGGGGATGGTTGACCATGTCAAAAGCTTTGGAAAGGTCTATAAAGAGGGCTGAAGATAGGTTGTTATTGTTGCGATTTTTAAAGATAAGATCAGTGAAGGAAAGGAGGGCAGTGGTAGTACTGTGAAAAGGCCTAAAACCATGTTGGCAATTGGACAGAATATTATGTTTAGTGAGGTGATTCATTAGTTGATGGTGCATACATTTTTCCATAATCTTTGCTATTGGTGATAAGAGGGCTATGGGTCTATAATTGGAGTACTCATTGGAGTTGCCACCTTTATGTAGGGGGATGATGTATGAAATTTTCCAGATATCAGGAATGGACTCTTCGCTGATAGTTCTGTTTATAAGGATGGATACAGGGTAGGCTATTATGGATGCTGCTTTTTGAAGGTATTCGGCAGGAAGTTTGTCGGCAGAGGGGTACAAGGTTTGAGTTTTGGAGACATTTTTGGATAAAGGAGGTGGAGATAGGTTGTAGTTTAAAGGTAGGGAGATTAGTAGAAGTGGGGTCAGGGATGGATGATTTATCTATGGAGAGGTGAGAGGCTAGAGAGTTAATGGTTTCAGTAAAGAAGGAGTTAAAGGTGTTGGCAGTTTCTAGGGTTGTGTGTTTTTCTGACTCAGAGGGGGCGGGAGTAGTAGTCTTACCAGGGTGAATAATTTTATTTAAGGTTGCCCAAAATTGTTGTGGTTTATTAGTATTAATTTGTTGGAGATTACTATAATAGTTTATTTTGTCACAGATTATTGCTTTTTTGGTAGAATTTCTGAATTGCCTGAAGATCAGTTGATCTGAAGGAGATTTACTGGATCTCCATTTAGACCAGGATTTATTTCTGAGTAACATTTTTTGTCTTGTTTCTTTAGTTAGCCAGGGGGCTGGTTTAGTTTTAACTCTGATGGTACGTTCTGGTGCATGATTGTCAAGGATTGATAAGAATCTAGAATTGAAATATTCAACCGCATCAGCGAGTGTGAGAGTTTTTAGGGGGTTCCAGTTGCAGGCATTTAGTTCAGATAAGAAGAGGATAAGGTTAAAGTGTTTATTATATCGTGAGGTTTTAAGGGCTGGGTTGTTAGTGGTAGTAGTCTTTAGTCTTATGATATAGGTTAGGTAGTGGTCACTAATGTTATCAGGTAAGGTACCTGCAAGGTAGGATTGTTGTTGTTTGTTTATTAGAATCCAATCTAGTATGCTTTCTTTGTTGCTAGGTTTGTTGATCCTGGTAGTGGTGTTAATTATTTGAGAATAGCCATGTAGATTAATATGGGTGGTGGGGTTATCTGAGTTTATTGAGGACCAATCTAGGTTTATCATATATATATGTGAGGATTCACTTTATAATCCCAAAATACTGAAATGTCGAATTTCAGTATATCAAGACCATAAAGTCAAATCTGCAGAATAGCGAAAGTGCATAACTATATATATATATATATATATATATATATATATATATATATATAGATATAGCAACAGATATAGATATAGATATAGCCACACACACACACACACACACACACACACACACACACACACATATATATATATATATATATATATATATATATATATATATATATATATATATATGCACACACACAAGGATTTTGCAGTGGACCAAGGTATTCACTTTCTGTAAGGAGAATGTGCAACTTACCATGGGAACTGCAGAACAATGAGTCATTAGCAGCATGTCAAATGTTACACATTTATAGGTTAATACTAAGCTTACAGAAATGGGTAGGTTTGACGAAAGAAGGTACTGACAGCCATTTCAGGAGAAGTAGGGTCTTGGATGTATGACTTGTGCCAGCACAGCTAGCTGGAATTTTCTAAATAATTATATGTCATTTGTATATCAAACTGATTTGTACAGATGCTTGTGCTGAAAATGTATTTGTGAGGTTTGCTTTTATTAAAATGTATCAACAGTGCACCCTGCTGGAATGAAAAGAAATGTAAGTGTATTATTGTAACTGAATTAAATGTATATGTTTTAGTAGATTATACTGGGATAGCAGAGGTTAACCAGCTAGCTTACTTTATGAAAAATATGGGAAATGTAAACCATTAAAATGATAGCCCATAGTGGTGAATAGGACTGGGGACAGTGGGTCTGGAAAAAGCCTTTGTTCATTAACTCAGTAAAAAGAGAGGAAGCCCAGGTACTGTCATAAACATTTAGATGTGCAATGTAGCAGTCTATGCTAAATTTCTTTTTCAGCTTCACAGGGGGATACTGTGAGAACCTAGAGTCAGGTGACCAGATGAGGTCATTCTACAAGCCATATTTCATATTATATTTTACAGGGAGTAATCTCTGAGTATTGAGTATTCTGTTTTGGGGAACCTAACTAGAAAGGCTGCTCATGAATTTCATTGTACCTAGGTTTATCAAGTAAGTTATTAGGGAATAGTAATTCTCCTAGATTCAGTCAGGAATACAGTGAAGCTTAATTTAGAGATTGTTTTTCTTTATTTGTATGAGTCTGTCCATCAATGTTATTTTCAGTATTTCCTGTGATTTATACTCTGGTTTACTGTAAATATATATTTAGTATTTTCTTGTTCTTTTATGATTTATTATTAAGTATATTTAAACTTTTCATTGTAGCTGGTACTTTTTAGAAAATATTTAAGCTTTGAGATTATTTGCACATATTTATTTGATGATAACTCTGGCCACTCCTGAAAGCCTTGCTGTTTGGTCAACATTACTATTAACTTCACTTAGCATAATTGGATACCATTTTAAGAAGCTTATAGTAACAGGTTTTTGGCAGTGAATCTACCTTATAGTCTGGGAAAAGTTGATAGAGTGAGTAATCTGTGCCAGCCTTTCCCAGAGTATGTGTGTGTCAGCTACTTGTGGCAGGGACATGAAGTACTGGTTTCACAATGTCAGTGGGGGCCTTATTGGGGACCTTAGGAGAAGCAGATAGAGACACCCAGATCCTGGGCTGAGTGTGTGCTCTGTGTGCTCTTAAGGGAAATTGTGATTGATGCAGAGAGGTCTGTGTCTGGAAATAGTGAGTGTATCCATTTGTATTCCAAGTGAATGTCCCTCTCCAGTGTCAGTGATGAGGATTCAGGCTTCTTAAGTACTGGCCCAGCATGGGGATTTCACATATTGGTGAACCGTGGTGGGATATTAATTGAACTCCTATAGCCTGCAAGCAGTTGTAACTAAAAAAGGTATACTTTCAATCAGCCACAAAGTAGACATTCAGTTTCATATCACAATAGTTTTATTTATTTACTTTTTTGTTAGCTTGGTTAGTCAGGGAGAGCAGGCAAGGATGTCAGCAGAGGATTATGTCAAGCTGACAAGGAACCAGTTGATTGAGTTATGCCAAGCCAAAGGACTGATGCATGCCAGCATGACTAAAGGGGAAATTATTGTAGCCTTAATCTCGGCTGCAGTACAGATCAGCAACCAGGAAGACAACCAGTCTTGCATTGGGGATATACAGCTCTCAGAAACAGGACAGTTCAACTTTTCCTCAGAGGACTTAAAAATCTGTTTGGAGTTAAAGAGACTTGAACTGGAGGCCAAATGTTTTTCAACTAGAATCATCAGAGAAACTGTGACATTTGGAAGCTGAAGAAAAGGAGAAGCAGTGTCAACATGAGAAGAGATACTGACTCTTTTCCAGCGTCAGGGTCATTGAGGTAATGGGGAAGGGAATAACTGAACCCCAGAAGCAATAAAGGTCAGTACATTTCTTCCACAATTTACAGAGGGTGATAATTTTGATAGCTTTATTCATATATTTGAAAGTGTATGTAAACAGTATAATGTTGACCAAGGTATCTGGGTACAGTTCCTGACCCCCTTACTCCATGGTAAAGCTGTAACTGATGTTTCTAAATTGTCTGATACTGATTTTTTAAACCATGATACAGTTAAAAAATATTTATTGGAATGTTTTAAGTTAACACCTGAAGCTTACAGATGAAAGTTTCTTGAGCATAGACACAAGGTAGATGAAAGTGTGTGTGACTATATTGCTGAGTTATGTGCTTCTTTTCATAGGTGGATGAATGGGTGTCAGGTCACCACTTTTTAAAGGCTGGCATACCTTTTTGGTAAGGAAACAAGCCCTTAGCTCTTTTCCTGAGGACATGAAAATCTGGTTGGCAGACAGAGAATTCAACTCTCCAGATGAGTGGGGGAAAATGGCGGATCTCTACTTAGCAAACAGGGCATCACTGCACAGGAAAAGGATACACAGTGCTGCACATTGACATAAGGGAACCCATAGTGGGCAGCCTAAACTGCCCCAACAGAGTCTGCCAGTGACTGGGGAAGCCACTTGTTCAGGTACACAGCCAGGATCAAGGGTTAAATGTTTGAAATGTAACCAGTGGGTCCATGCAGCATATAGATGTCCATGAAGGCAAGGTGGGGAACAGAAGATGGGGGAGCCAGCAAGCAAGAATAACAGAATGCCAGCGGTAAGTTGTTGGGAGATTTGTATCCTATTTTGCTGGCTGGAAAACTGGCCACTGCCAAGAGAGACACAGTCTCTGATATAACCATTGTGAAACCTGCAGTGGTTAAAGCGGAGGTGTACTTGCTTGGGCAGTCCACTCCAGTCAGAGCTTTAGGAGGGATCCCATTCCAAATGTATTTGGCTAAAGTTCACCTTGACTGGGAGGTGGAAAAAGGAAACAAGTAAGTAGGTATCTTTGAGGATATCCCTGCAGACATCTTGATAGGGAATGATTTTGATAATGCAGTACCTTGTGTGCATGCAATGATATGCAGTCAGGCTTGGATACAGGCATGTGGGTCTGGTAGCCTGCATGAGACCCAGACAGACTCGATCCCAAGCCAAGACTGGTGATGTGGCTAATTCAGAGACAGAGCTACCCTGTAGCAGTGAGCCTGAGAATGAGCCACAGCCACTGGTAGATACTGATGTTTCCTTGGACAGGGTGGCTGCAAGGGTAGAGGTGAGTGGTAGTACCCAGGCTGTCAGTGAGACACTACTGTCAGAAGATACCAGACTTCTTGTGGAAAAGGAGCTGGGAAAAGTCACAAAGATAGAGCTGAGATGGGCTCAGCTCTCAGACCCTACATTACAAGGCTTGAGGGAGGTAGCTAGGGAGGTGTCTGATTCTAAAGGAAAAGGGGAGTCTGTATACTGGAACAAATGGTTACCATATAGAGAGTGGACTCTTGAGGGAGGGCTAGAAAGGGAGGCAATACAGCTGTTGGTAGTGCCCAGAGCATACCATCTGGCACTTCTAGCCATAGCCCATGACATTCCTTTTATAGGTCATATAGGCATAAAGCATACCAAGAGATGTATTATGCATAACTTTTATTGGCCTAGGATTGCCGTGGATGTAACACGGTACTGCAGGAACTGTGAGCAGTGCCAAAAAGTAGGCAAGGCAGGAGACAAGGTCAAAACTACTTTGATGCTTTTGCCTGTGATTGAGGAGCCATTTCAAAGGCCAGCTATAGATATGTGGGGCCTCTGAATACCCCATGTTCCATAGACAGGAAGTATATCCTAGTGGTAGTAGATTATGGTACTAGGAACCCTGAGGTAGTAGCTCTGTCCTCCATCGAGGCAGAGAAGGTGGCAAATGCATTGCTACAGATTTTCAGCATGGTAGGTTTCCCAAGAGAAATGCTGACTGATAGAGATGCATGCCAAAACTAATGTCAGACCTACAGGCATGTCTGTAGGAGAGCTGTGGGGTGAAGCACCTAAAGACAAGCCCCTACCATTTCCAGACTAATGGTCTTATGGAGAAGTTAAAGTCTACACTAAAGACCATGCTATGGGCATTTGCAGGCCAGTTTAAGAGAGAGTGGGACAATTATTTGCCCCATCTGTTGTTTGCTTACAGAGAGGTACCCAAAGAATCCACAGTTTTTTCACCCTTTGAGTTGCTGTATGGGCATAGGGTGAGTGGAGCTTTAGATTTGATTTGTGATGCATGGGAGGTTGAGTGACATATGTCCTAAACTTCAGGACAAGGCTTAGAGAGCTCATGGGCGTGGCCCAGTAGAATGTGGCAGGAATGCTCAAGCCAGAAAGTATGCTGTGGGACAGCAGGTGATGGAGCTCATTCCTGTTAGACACAATAAGCTATATGCACCTTGGAAGGGACCCTTCAAAGTGGTAAGGAAGGTCAGTGATGTTAACTGCATGGTAGAACTGCTAGGCAGGGGCACAAATTGTATCATGTTAATATGATGAAACCTTACCATGATAGGGAGGCCTTTATGCTCAGTATTTGCAGTGGATGGCAGGAGGAGGTTTAGAAGGATCTGGTAACTGAGCTCTTCAGTGTGGTTCAGACTGACACCTGAGTGGAAGGGGTGGCAATGTCCCAGCTGCTATCCCCTACCTAGGTTTGAGAAATTGGAAAAGTGTTACAGGAGTTTGGGGACATGTTCACTGAGAAACCAGGGTGCACCCACCTGGTGTAGCACCATGTGGCTACAGGACCCCAAAGGCCTATCAAGCAGGCCCCTTACAGGGTGCCTGAATGAGTTAGACTCTGAGGAAAGAGATACAGGAGATGTTGGAACTGGGAGTAATCCAGGATTCCAGCAGTCCCTAGGCCTCCCCAGTGGTGCTGGCACCAAAGAAGGATGGCAACTCCAGGTTCTGTGTGGACTATAGAAGATTAAGTAGTCTCACAGCATCAGATGCCTACCCCATGCCTAGGACAGATGAAGCCTTAGAGAAGCTGGGTGAGACTAAGTATCTGACTACTATTGATCTGACCAAGGGCTACTGGCAGGTGCCCTTGACTCCCAATGCTAGAGAGAGGTCAGCCTTTGTGACTCCTTTTGGCTTGTATTAATTCATGAAGATGCCCTTTAGGATGAAAAATGCTCCAGAAACTTTCCAGAGGCTGGTAGATCATATCCTAGCAGGACCAGGTGATTATGCCCTTGCTTATCTGGATGATATTGCCATCTACAGCCATTCCTGGCAAGAGTATCATCAGTATGTCAAGGGGGTGCCGGGCAGACTGCAAAGGGCAGGGTTGGCTATTAAGCCCAGTAGGTGTCAGGTGGATATGGCAGAGGTCTCCTACTGGGACATTGAGTGGGGAGTGGTAAGATCAATCCAGAAACTGCCAAAGTGGAAGCCATTCAGGCATGGCCTACCCCTGTTACTGAAAAGTAGGTGAGGGAATTCTTAGGGAAAGTGGGTACTATAGATAGGTTGTCCCCAATTACAGTAAAATAGCTGCTCCCCTCACAGATATGACAAGGAAAATAGGTCAGATAAGGTAGTGTGGACCCCAGCATGTGAGCAGACATTCCAGAAGCTTAAAGAAGCTTTGGGAGGACCCCCTTGTGTTAGCCAGTACATATTACAGCAAATAATTTGTTGTGCATGTGGATGCTTCAAATCATTGGGTGTGGGAGGTACTTAGGTTTCCTCAGAAGGAGAACACCCAGTGATATACCTCAGCCATATACTCCAACCCAGGGAGGAATGTTATGAATCTGTAGGAGGGGAATGTCTAGCCATACTATGGGCACTGCAGAACCTTCAGCCATATCTATACGGAAGGAAATTCACTGTAGTTACAGACCACAATCCATTAACATGGCTACATAGAGCTATCTAGCAAAATGCCAAGTTATTAAGGTGGAGCTTAGGATTGAAGGCATATGACATGACAGTACAACACCATAGTGAGGTCAGCAATGCCAACACAGATGGGCTCTCAAGACCAGGAATTAGGTAATATATTCCCAGATAGGCTTATTTCTCTCAAGCCACATTTCTCAAGGGTCACTTGAAAAACTAGCTTGAGTCTTCAAAGGGGGAGAGGTGTGATGATAGGAGGAACTGCCAGCCATGCCAGGAGAAGTAGGTCAGTGGATTTATGACTTCTGCCAGCACAGCTAGCTGGAATTTTGTAAATAATTATATTCATGTGTATACCAAATTGATTTGTACAGATGCTTGTGCTGAAAATGTATTTGTGAGGTTTGCGTGTGTTAAACTGTATCAACAGTGCATCCTGCTGGAATGAAAAGAAATGCACATATATTATTGTAACTGAATTAAATGTGTATGTTTTAATAGAGGGTACTGGGATAGCAGAGGTTACCCAACTAGCCTACTTTAAGAGAAATAAGGGGAATGTAAATGAGCTTTTAAACCATTAAAACAGCATCCCGCAGTGCTGAATAGGACTAGGGCAGTGGGTCTGGAAGAAGCCTTTGTTCTTTAGCTCAGCAAAAAGAGGGGGAGCCCCAGGCACTGCCATAAACATTTAGATGTGTATTGTAGCTGTCTATACTAAATTGCTGTCTCAGCTTCAAAGGGTGTTACTGTGAGAACCTAGAGTAGGTTGACCAGATTGGATCATTCTGCAAACCATCTTGGATATTATATTTTACGGGGAGTAATCTCTGAGTATTGAATATTCTGTTTTGGGGAACCTGAGTAGAACGACTTCTCATGTATTTAATTGTGACTTGCTCTATCAAGTAAGTTATTAGGGAATAGTAATTATCCTAGATTGAATAAGGAATATAGTGAAGCTTAGTTTAGAGATTGTTTTTCTTTATTTGTAAAAGTCTGTCTACCAATGTTATTTTCAATATTTCCTGTGATTTGAACTTTGTGGTTTACTGTAAACATATATTTAGTATTTTCTTGTTCTTTTATTATTTATTATTAAATATATTTAAACATTACCATTTTCATTAATATTATCTTCACTCAGCATAACTGGATACCCTTTTAAGAGCTTTATAGTAACTGACTGGTGGTAGTAAATCTACCTTATAGTCTGGGCAATGTTGATAAAGTGAGTAATCTGTGCCAGCCTTTCCCATGTGTGTGTGTGTGTGTGTGTGTGTGTGTGTGTGTGTGTGTGTGTGTGTGTGTGTGTGTGTGTGTGTGTGTGTTAAAATAAAATCTCAGTGAGTGTGTGTGTCACCTACTTGAGGCAGGGACATGACACACTGGTTTCACAGTGACTGTGAGGAGCCTTATTGTGGAGAGGCAGATAGAGACACCCAGACCTTGGGCTGAGTGTGTGCCCTGTGTGTTCCTAAGGGAAATTGTGCTGATGCTGAGAGGTCTGCATGTGAAAATACTGAGTGTATTCATTTGTATTCCAAGTGCACATCCCTCTCCAGTGTCAGTGGTGAGGATTCAGGCTCCTTGATTACTGGCCTAGTGTTGAGATGTCACACTGGACCAGGGCAGCATTAATCAAGATGTGTCCACTGTTCAAAAATTCGTAGTTGCAACCCTGTCTGTGTACAACTATTATGGTAGTTTATGATTAAAATGAAAGGAAGAATGATTGCAGTAACATGTTTCATATTATTGCTGACATATTTACATGCAGTGTCTCCACCGCCAAAAAAAATTTCAATTACTTCAAAGTGATCACATAACTGTCCTTTGCTTTCATACACAGACTTGCCCCAATAGCATGAAATTTTTCTAGGGTGGGACATCATACAGTTCACATAACCTATCTGGACAAAATTTAGAAACATATCCCTGTATTCTGTTTGTATTGTCAGACCCCACTCTGATGTACCTCCTGCATATCTGAAAAACAAACAGCAAAATAATTACCTGTTCTAAAGACTTAAACCTTGCCTGTGATATAAACAGGACCTGCTGGACAGACAGGTATGTATCCCAGAGACTACCCCTTCTCTGGAACAGACTCCCCATCCATGTGAATCAGACTTCATCCCTAACCCAATTCAAGTTTAACTTGGACAATTGGATTGGGAACAGGAAATTAATTTCTGGTTTGGCACATGTCTCTAATGGACACAAGCAACCTGTAAATGGTTCATCTCCTATGCTGCTGCTTACACTTTTCAAGGGTGCCAGAACTTGTCAGATCTTTGGGATGTGTGGCTGGGCTTAAAAAGACCCTTGTGGTCATTAGCCTAGGAAACACCTATGAACCTATACATTTCTGTCTACTCATTCAAACATCAAGACTAACTTTAAAGACAAAGGAGTACATTACAAAAACTATAGTGGTACTGTATTCCAGATGCTGGGAATACTTGAGTTAAGAATCTATCCCTCTATGTGTTTGTAGAGCTACTGGTTTTGTGAAGAAATAGGCGGTCAAATAAGATTGTGTCTTTCATGGCTCAAAAAGCGAGACACAGTTCACCTATGAACAGTTGGTAGGCTACTGAGTATAAGCAGAGCTCTGCTAATCTATCAGAATACCTGAGGGATTGATTTAAGACCTTTAATTCTGGGAAGTAAAAATTACTGAATCCTTTCCAGTTGAGTAATATGCTTAGGTTTTTACATATCAATGGCAGCAGTATATTCAATGATAGGTCTGATAAGGGGAGAGTACAGTGGGAAGATGACTTCCTTGGAATACTTCATAGTCATAATAATGAGGCCTTAAGTGTATACAATTGTAGAGTGGTGCAGGTTCTGCCAGAAAAAGCTGTTAGTACATTTTTACATTGAAACCACATCTTACAATGTATCCACTTATGTCTCCCACAGTTTCTACAAACCTTGCAACAGTATTTCCAAGTGCTCCATGCTTTTTAAATTATACAAACTGCATACAGTGTTGCAAGTTTGTGCAACTGCTGCAGGGGGGCACTAGCTGCAGACAAAGTTATTTGCATTATGAACCACCTGAAAACTGTATTTGCTTTTTACTTTTCCAGCACACGTTAGACATGCAGGCCTGCAATTTATTCTGAGTTTCAGGCTGTTGTTTACAATGCATATGTGAAAATCTACTGCTCCAGCTTGGCATGTTGAAACATGTTTCTTCCAATGCAGGCAATGGAACTGGTATGATTTCTTAATCTATCTGCTGCATTCTTACAGGGAATGGGATTGGTCACTGTGAAATTGGGCTGTGCCCACATACCCAAGCATAGTGTGTAATCTAACTATAATGTCAAAATAATACATGTAAATGTTGCTAATTTTGTTAATTGGAATTTCAACATAGTTCTGATGAATGGGAATCTCAACATTGGAGAACATATTCCAAGAAGAATTTATAGTTCTCAGCCTTATGTTTCCAAAATGTGAAACAATACCTCTAATAAGGTAGAAAAAAAGGTAAAATGTACAACACTTGACACCTTTAACTAGAAAGCTTACAGTATAGGTAAAAGGTGTAATTTCATATTTTTAAAAAAATCTGTTGATGAGTTAATGACATAGTATTAGTCTCCTTGGACATTTGTTAATGAAATTCTGAGCAATAAGTGTGTGTGTGTGTGTGTGTGTGTGTGTGTGTGTGTGTGTGTGTGTGTGTGTGTGTGTGTGTGTGTGTGTGTGATTGTGTGTGTGTGTGTATGTGTGTGTGTGAGAGACCCTTTCAATGTGCAATGATAACAATCACAGAACGTTTAAGACTCAAAATGAGGCATGTTTCTCACAATTAGGTACAGTGACAGAAATGGAAGTTTTTATATGTTTATACTCCCTGTTAATTTCTATTGTGCTAATATCTGTTTACACATCTATTTGCCACAAACATGCAGTTTACAATGCATATTTTATGTATGTGATAATTTAATATGAAACTATATATAAGTTAGTAGTTTATTGGCCATTTTGGACTAATATCTATCTCTTTCATTTCCCTGCTATAAAAAAACGTATTTGCACATTTTTTTGTGCTTGTATTCAGCTTAGCAAGTGCCTGCCAAGAGTCCTGCAGAGTTCTACAGCAGCAGAGAGGCAAAAGAGAGAATTTGAAGTGATTAAGTATCATTTTTCTGCATTTTCATGCTGTCTTTAACTAATTCTGCCTAAAACGCCAATTTTTTAGCATTTCTGTGTTTTAAAAAGCTTGGGCCAGATTTACGAAGGCTTGCACGGAGTGTAAGAGTAGTGTAAGATGGCAGACAGGCAATATGTCTGCCGAGCGATTCAGCAATAGCGGGCAGGGGCGTGCATGAGAGATTCTAAAGCTACTCTTGCACGGACAGTGTTATAGTATGCAAATTACCTCATTTGCTGCTGAAAGCTATGCAAATGAGGTAAATTTGCGATCCAGGAAACACTAACCTGTCCGTGTAAGAGTAGTGCTATCTGCAGAAATGTACTCTGTTGGTAACAGAGTACCGTTCTGCAAATAGCTAAACGGAGCTATGACAGCTCCAAATAAAGGATGCATCTAGTTGAGGAAGCATGCCAATGGCAAAATATAAGGCCATTGGCATTTGCAAATGTTGTAAATCCTTAAAATCCAAATTTTTTTTCCCCCGATTGCCGATGTTTAAGAGTAGCGGACCGGTGCGCAAACATGCTGCGCTTTAAATAAAACGAAAAAAAGTGAAAAATAGCCACAAATGTGCATTTTCACTAAAAAGCTTGTTCTGCCATGCAGGTGAATGGCAGGCTGAAAACAACATGGCCACTGAGTAGTGGTTGCTAAGGGGGGAAGCTCAGTGTGAGAGATGTAACCAAGCATTAGTAGGCAATCCAATGCAAATGAGAATAAGGATAGTGAATCCCAATTTACCTTGGCATGTGAGCCATATCCCTAGAGTGTAAGTGTAGGACTAGGGTAGTAGTAAAGTAGAAGATAGGTAACATCATGAGGGGGTATGTCTGAAAGACTGTAATGTGATTGGAGCACAGTGGCTTGTGTTTGCCCTGAGTTGCTCAGGATTGCAAGAGGCGTGTTTACAGTGGTACTAGCTGAAAACAAGAAACCAACCGTGTACGCCATGGATATAACTGAAATCTCTTGCAAACGGGCACAACGTGTGCGCGTGTACACGTGTGCGTGCATGTGCGCATGTGTGGGGGCGTGTGGGCGCGTGTGCGTGCGTGTGCACTTGTTTGTGCACCGCTGCCCCTTGTGGAAACAAAAAGGGAAAAGGAAGGAAAAGAAGTAGTAGGAAGTTAACCAAGGAGAACTAGCAGAGCTGCCAGGTGAAATATATCAGAATCAGCCAATTATGCAGGCAGTCGACTAGCCCAGTCCAGCCCAGCACTTTAAACTCTGCAAACAGCAGTCTAACCTGTTTTTTCACAAGAACTCTGCAACACTGCAGTATACATAGAGTGAAAACTTAAAAAGCTTAAGGCTGACAAAATGTTAGGGGCTGCTATTGCTATCATAAACCAACATGTGCAAGGTGCTGAGGGTGGTGATGTTGTGAATGCTGCTGAGCAACCCACAGTGAGGAGACAGAGAAGAGTGTACAGACCCAGGGTAACCTACCAGGGGATACATGAACTGGAGAAAGTGGAGCACTATAGAGTGGACAGAGACCTCCTGCAGCAAATTGTTGAGCCGTGCTGGCCACACCTCACACACAGAACCAACAGAGGGAAACCCATCCCAGTGGAAACCAAGGTATGTGTTGGCCTACTAATACTAGCTATAGGTACCTTCCAGAGACCAACTGGTGATATGATGGGGGTTTCACAGGCATCAGCATCCAGGGTACTGCACCAATTCCTGGATGCCATGTCAGCACATGTCAGTGAGTATGTATATTTCCCCAATTCCAGTGAGGCATTGGTCAGCAATATGCGTCTTTTCCACCAAATAGCAGAATACCCTGAGGTGGTGGGTGCAATAGACTACACGCACATACACATCAAAGCACCACCCGGTGAGCAGGGTAGTGTCTACATCAACCACAAGGGCTTCCCCTCCATCAACTGCCAGGTCATGTGAGATGCCCAGGGCATAATAATGAATGTGTGTGCTGGCTGTCCTGGAAGCTATCATGATTCCCACATCTGGCATCTGATGCAGCTGTACCAGAGATTTGCCAATGGGGACATCCCTGACGGTCACCTAGTGGGGGATGCTGAATACGCACTGGAGCCATGGCTGATGACAACAATCAGAAATTCACACACACCCGAACAAGAACTCCATAATGAGGCACACGCATAAACAAGAAACATTATTGAGCGTGTGTTTGGGATGCTCAAGTCATGGTTCCGGTGCCTGGACACATCTGGTGGAGCCTTGCAGTACTCACCAACTACATGTACCCAACTTGTCATGGTATGTGCCATGCTACACAATATGATACTGTGAAAACAGCTGCAGCAGGAACAGCATGGGTGCAGGGCCAAACAGCTCCCCACCATTGCCAAGGCCTGCACAGGCACAGCGTGACTCAGAGGAGGAACAACCTGAGCCTGCCCCAGTAAGCAGAAGGAGGCATGCCCAGTATGCCCTGGCCTTGGCAAAGAGGCAACACATAGCACATACACTGCCTCAGTAGGAACCCTGGAAATGACACCTCTTTCTGACTCGCACATACAATAAAAGGGATGCCTAACTTGACACTACCTGTTTTCAAACATGTATAAGGAGTGTACTATGTGCATCCGACAAAGGCAGCCCTGCAGTACCACCTGAGGCATGATTGCCCTATTTTAAGCAATATAAAGCAGTGCCAAGCGCATTTTACCACTATTTAGCATATTTAAGCACAACTGTGTGGAGCTGCACGCTGTGCAAACAAGCACAACATTGGGCAATGTTGGGCAATGCTGGGCAAAGTCAGGCAAAGTCGAGCAAAATCGGGTAAACACACCCACACCTGCTTTATAGATAGATTAGATTAGATTAGTACTAGGCTAACTACCCTTGTGAGCAATTTTTTAAGCCCCTAAATTTATCCTTGAGGAGACTCAAACCCACCTTGTGTGTGTGTAAAGGCAAACACCCTAGGCCACCATCTCAAGTCTTTACTGTTCCTTAACCAGTCAGGTCTGCCCAGCAGGAAAATAAAAAGCATTGACAGGGTATACTGTGCACTATAGTCACAGTACTGAACCACTAAGCCATGACAGCATTGCACTGGCACAGACACAGCAGGGCAATTGTAGACTAATGCAAACACAAACTAATGCTGTATCATGCCCTCTGAACTTCCCCCAGGCCTATGCAGACAAATAACAACAGGCCAGGCAGTGTGATGTGGGTTGGGTAGGCAATGAAGTCAAAAACTAATATACGTGAAATTGGAAGCTAAGTTCTGTAGTACAGTAGTATGCCTCAAGCCAGTATGATAGGCAACAGTACAGACTGAAATGGAGTACCTGACATAGCAGTGCAGGCCTAGCAAATGTGTATAAGTGTCAGGTGAACCCCTCATTCTATGTAGACCCACAGTAACAATCAGGTGTGCCCCCTGGGTAGAAATGTACAAATAATAGCTGTCCCCCTGTATGTAGAAATGTTGATAAGTCTATGCAAAGCAACTCATGGAAGCCCTGCAGGGGTTCCTGTCAATGTACTACACAAAGGTGAGCCCTGAAGTAAAAACCAACTTGATTTTTCACACATATATAGTATATATGTCCATACTGGGCATGCTCACACACAACACATTTAGCAAATTTCAGTCAGCAACATACCGAAATGTCATACTGGGCATGCTCACACACTTAGGCCATGTTTAAGTACAGCAGTGGGCCACACATATCTGGCAGTTGCAGTTCTTACCCCAGAAACTTGTCACTATTCACCAGTCCTGCCTTGCGCACACAGTTATATGAAAACAGACCCATATAATATATTGGACTCCTGTCATAATCAAACTATGTACTACAAGTACTGAACTTGTTCAGAGAAAGTGAAAATTCAAAGAAGATCAATAAATCTCCGATCAGTATCATCAATAAACACTGAGCACTCCTAACATTATCCAATCCATGTTCTGGCAAAATATTGTCAAAGAGTCCATAGAGAACCATGAAGCTTTCTTTCGCAATGTCATATATATCAATGTAAACACATATATGTTCTGAGTCAGTGTAAACTGTAAATGAATACATGTACATGACTGACACTGTCAACATCTTGTCAGACAGGTTCATACATATTTACCCCCCTCTCACTGACAAAAGGGCCCATTATCATACCTGGAGATTGTGAAAACCCAGAAATCACATATACAATGGTTAAACAGCACTTTCCAACCCTAAAAATACGGCGTCTATGGGATGACATGGTTTCCCTAGCTGTGAACTCCAAAACAAACAGACCCTGCACCTGAACAGTCTGCTGAGACTCACCCTCTGTACAGGATATGAAACTGTTGAATGCGTTACAGCAACATTTGGCATACTCCACAAGTGTTGGTGCACAACAGACCATAGGAACTATTGTCTTATAAGCCTATTAAGCCTGATCTGCAAGGCCATGGAGTCCATCATGATGGAACTCATAAACACCCAACCCTACCAATTTCAGTTTGGTCAGGGGCAGATCATGGTTTCCAAACCTGCTAGACTGTTTTCAAGGCAGTCACCCAGGACATACATCAATGAAATGAGCTACACACATCCCACATAGACCTTGAAAAGCCCTTTTCCAACATTCCAGACAAATGTCGTATCCACAAAATCAACAACCAGTGCATAAATATGTATGTCATCTGATGGATTGCCAACTGGGGCACAGATAGATCCCACAAGGTAAGAATTGTGGTCTCCTGTTCAAGCTGGTAACAACTGCTGTACCCCATGGCTCAGTCCTGGGATCCTTCCTGTCTGGTGTATACTTTTCAGAAATACAGTCAAACACATGAGATCTATGTTTAGCAAGGTTTGTGGATGACTGCAAAAAAGTTGTCATAATCGATGTTTGGGACAACAGAGACATCCTTAAAAAGGGTCTCAGTCAGACAGATGTGGTGTAAAAATCATGGCCTCGAGCTACAGTCATACAAATACCACATAGGTGCCAACACCCTAAATATGTAGGTGATAACAAGGGATCTATGGACGCATGTGGATAGTCATCTCCACTTCCAGAAACATATTTACAAAGTGGTTAGAAAATCATGGTATGTGTTCCCACAAACTGCCAAAGTCTTTGCATGTAGGTCAAAGGAGGTTCCCTCTACTCATCAGTCATCAGACCCGTCAGAGAGTACCACAACACACTTGCGATGAATCTGACTGTGCACCCTCAGCAGCTGGAAAGACCACTGAAGTACCTCAACAAGGGGATTACTGGCCTCAAACAGTTGCCCCATGCAACAAGACTGAATATAACTCAATCTGTACTCTGTTGCATACTGTCTACTCAGGAGATCTCTGACGAACAGACATGTCCATGTCCAATGCAGACCTGATGTACATGCGCTATCTGAAGTAAACCCAAGCTTACTGTACCACATGCTCTAGGGATATCATCATCACAACATTAAATAGAACATGTTGGAGAGATACATTACTAACTCACAGACTTCCCATGCTTTGGAACAGGCTCCCAACCGACATTAGGTTGAGACCCTCACTGACACTCTTCCAGAGGAGCCTTGATGAGTGTATGTGAAATTGAACTGTCACACCATAAATCACTTCATCAGCTCTACTAGACAGAGGCCTAGGGAACTAACCCCATAGGTGGTGATAGCTGCACACTCTGGCCATACCAATATATGCCTTCAGGCAGATAGCCTATTACCTACCTATGTACCTCTGTATATATGTAGGGGGAACACAGTATAATCAGCCAAAGATGGATGGGCAGAGATGTGTGTAAGAGGGTGACCATGACAGGGAGCCATCCAGGACTGTCCCACCCAGCACACATCCCAATGGCACAAAAGACATGAGGTGCACATCTCTCCCATTGTACATAACAGCCACCAGTATCTGTAAACATTACAGTGTATGTGGTCCATGTGCCTGCTGTACAACATGACTGTACAATGAAGTACACATCTACTATCTGTAGACATGTACCTGTCACATAGGTTCATAGGTATGTAGTAGACTATCTCCATGAAGGCATATATCAGCCTACACAAGTTGGGCAGCTTTCACCACACCACTGGGTAGTCTCCCAAGGCCTAGTTCTAATAGTTAGTACCCTAAGCCCATTTCTAGTGGGACTGCTGATGTGATGCCTGGCATGAATTGTCTGTTTCCCATCCACTCATCAAGGTTCCAATTGAAGAGTGTCAGTGAGGGGTTCTGTCTGATGTACATTGGGACTCTGTTCCACAGTAAGGCAAGTGTCTGGGATGGTACTCTACCCCACCAGCATGTTGTATTCATCGTTCTGATGAGGTTCATATCCCTGGAATGTGTAAGGTGACTCAATGTTGTTATGTGTAGATGGAGCATGTTCAACAGTTATGTGTTGGACATGGCTCTGTATGTTAGGCAGAGTGTGCCTCTGAATAGGCCGTACGCAACGAAGAACAGATTTAGTTTTACCAGTTGTGTTGCATAACACAACTGTTTGAGGCCAGTAATCCTCTTGGTGAGGTACCTATGTGGTCTCTACAGCTGCTGGATATGCTAAGTCGAGTACATCCAAAATGTGCACTGTACTCAATGATGGGTCTGATGATGTAAGAGTAGAGTGCCAACACTACCTCTTTGGATCCTGATGCAAACCCTTTGTTGATTAGGTGGGCCACATAGGATCTCCCAATCACTTTGGCAACATGGTTGTCAAAGGAAAGATGACTATGTACATGTGTCCCCAGATCTCTTATCACCCTGTCATTTTTAAGGGGGTAACAGCCATGTGGTAGTTTGTGGGTATTGTGTTTTCAACAAAGAGGATCACTATGCATTCCTCCACAATGAGCTTGAGGCCATGATTCTGACACCACACATCTGTCTAATACAGTCCCTTCTGGAAAATATGTCTGTCTTCCGGGGAATCTGTTATGGCAAACACTTTACAGTTCCCAGCAAACTTAGACAACCACAACTCTCCTGAGTTGGCATGTACATTTGAAAAGTCTATACCAAACAGGAGGGGCCCCAGGACTGAATCATGGGGGACACCAGTCATTACCGGTGTAGAGTCTGACATGTAGCCAGCAACTCGTAATGTGTGGGATCTATCTGTGAGCCAGTTTGCAATCCATCTTGTGATGTATGGATTCATGGCCAGGTTGGTGAGTTCATCTATGATACCTGACTGTGGAATGGTGTCAAAGGCCTTAGCGAGGTATAGGTAGGCTGTGTGGAGTTCATTTCAATCATCTGTAGCCTGAGTAACTGTCAAAGAAATCCTCCCAGTTCAGGAGGCGTGGTCTGCATTTGATGAAGCCAGACAGGGTGTGCTCAACTGTGTGAAGGTTCCCAATCTCTGTATTGTTGGCTTCCATTATGATTGGCTCCACTGCCTTGCATAACATACTCATCAGGCTCGTAGAGCATGAATGCCAAGGGGTTTTTGTGGCCCCACCCCTTGCGGAGTGTGAAGAACATTGCTGTGAAACATTCTATGGGCACATATCCTGTAGAGGGAATGCAGAGAGAGGTGTAGGTATCCTTGATGAATATGGATACATCCTCACCCTATGTGTTATGATTCAGGTTCTGATGCTGGAAGGTATGGAATGAGTAATATCCTGGTAGTGCTGGTGTGCTGTCTGGAGCCTTGAACTAGGTTACTGTTACTGCACAGATACCAACATTCTCCATAATGAGAAGTGCCTCGAGAGTGTGCATCTTGAGGCTGAGACTTCTGGCAATGAGTAGCATTTAGCTCACTTTGTGGTTATTTGTATTGGTTATGGGGTTTGGTTTGTCCTGCATGACCAGTGTTCCACACCTGACATCAGTGCCTTATTGGTCCCATCTGACCATAAGCTAATTACCCTACATATCCACATCCTGGACCCACACCCCCATTAAGGAAACCATGTTAAAAAATGTCTCCAAAGCCAACTTCATGCTTCTTAAGACAGAAGTGCTGAACTGCAGGAAACCCATGAAGATGGGCAATACAGTTACAACTACTGAATCCTTCAGAATTGCACTTTATAAGCACTTACATGACTACATGCATCGTGCTATCCCAAACAGAACCAAGATGCCATCCTCCAAGAAAAGGAAGCCAATCTGGTGTTCCCCTGCCATAAGCAAACTGCACAACAGAAGGAAAATACTGTTGCAAAAGAGAGTAAAATCCCATGAGGGGAGGATTTCCATGGTCCACATCAGTAAGAAGCTGTGATCCATGATAAAATCCTCCAAAGCTAGTTATGAAAACAAAATCGACACTGATTCTAAAGACAACCCCAAAGCATTCTATAGCTATGTCAAGAATCTCAATGGCAACACTCAGATCTGCTCTGAGTTACAGCACAATGGCACTAAATATACAGACCCAACTGATATTGCCAACATCCTGGCAGATAGGATCAGTGCTAACTTTGAGCACATCTCTATAATGGAAGGCTGCAAAGTTGCTGTCATCACGGCTGCACGGGTAAAAAACACTCTCCAAAGCCAGGAACACAGCATCCATGGGACCAGATAACATCCCAGGCTGTGTTCTACACAAACTACAGAATGAACAGGCACCACACCTATGTACCATGTTCAGTCATAGCCTCACCTCAGGCTTTGTTCCTGCTGAATGGCACACAGCGACATTTATCCCACTACACAAGGGGGAGCCACCATGGACCCCAGGAACTAGCGCCCCATTAGCCTGATGAGCCTGCTCTGCAAGGCCATGGAATGTATCATCATATAACTTATAAAAAAAGACACTGGTAATCTCCAAACTCTAGACCACAACCATACTGAGTTTGTAAAAGGCAGATCATGTCTCCTAAACCTGATAGACATCATTGAAGCAGTCACCAGAACTGTAGACAAGGGTAAGGTGGTTCACACAGCCTATGTAGATCTTGCCATGGCTTTCAACACCACCCCCCACTCTGGAATTATAGATAAACCCACTAAACTAGATATAAATCGCTATGTCACAAGATGGGTTGCCAACTGGCTAACTGACAGAACACACACTGTGAAAGTAGCAGACTCCAAGTCCGACATTGGACCAGAAACAAGTGCAGTACCACAGGGTTCATTCCTGGGTCCTGTCCTGTCTGGTATCTACTTCCCTGAAGTAAACTTTAACATGGAAGGTCTGTGGCTAATGAAGCTTCCATATGACTGCAAACTAGGAGCCATAATCAAAACTACTGAAGATGTGGACATCCTACAAAAGGGCCTCACTGAGACAGATGCCTGGTGTCAAAGCCATGGCCTCAAGCTCAGTGCCAAAAAGTGCATTGTCATCCCCTTTGGTAAAAACTCTGTAGCCATGAACTACAACATAGGCAGTAGTATACTTAACACTGAAAGTGTAGTAAGAGACGTTGGGTCACAGGTGAACAGTGGACACACCTGTGATAATCACATCCCTGCAGTAGTCAGGAAATCCTTCTACGTGGCACACCTCATCACAAAAGGTGTCTCATGCAGAATAGAAGAGGACATTGTTCCCCTCTACTCATCACTCACTAGATCCATAATAATAATTGCTATGTACCTCACAAGACATCTACAACAACTGGAAAGCCTGCAGAAATACCTCACAAATAGCATTAGCAGCCTGAAATACATGCCATACACAGACCGTCTCAAAATGCTCCAGCTGTACTCTCTCGCATATCACCTACTCAGAGGTGATCTCTGCCCAACATACAAAGCTATGTCAAACCAGAGCTGTTGGACATGCTCCACGTAAAACACTCACAATCCCTCTGATCTTCGGCCACAAAACCCAGAGTGAAATACAAAAGGAAGTGGTGTATCCATTTACCTTATGGATACCCACACCTTCAGGTTAGTGGCACAGCATGAGGCCTTGGAGACCATGCAATTGCAACTAACATTGGGCAAAGCTGCTTATCAGATTGTAGCCTGCTACAGATCACCTACCTTGTCTCAGGAACCTTGCTCAGTATTCCAGAGAACAGTGGAAAATATAAAGTTCCTACCAAACGCCATTATATGAGGAGATTACAACTACCAAAACACTGACTGGGAGAATTACTCGTGTACAACATCCTTTGCCCAATGCTTCCTAGAGTTTAAAACCGCAAACACTCTGGAACAGCTGGTCACCACACCCACTAGAGGTGACAGCATACTGGACTTGATCCTCACCAACATGGAGTAGCAGTGTTCCACAACAGAGATAAACCCCTCGCTGGTAATATCAGATCATAAAGTAATCACAATGGACATCCACATCACCCCCCCCCCCCACAGTCAAGGAAACCACTGTGAAGAAAGTTTCTAAAGCAAACAGCACACTTCTGAAGACCAAAGTGGAAATTTCAAAAGCACCCTTGCTATAGGAAAATGCTATACAATCTGCAGAATCATTTACAAGTGCATTCTATGAACATCTACAGGGAAGCATGGATCGGGACATGCCAAATAAAACCAAGATGCACTCCTCCAAAAATAGGAAACCAGTTTGGTGGTTGTCACACATAAATAAGCTATACAACAGAAGGACGGAACGAACACATGATAGAGAAAACTTCACATAAGGAAAGGCATCACTGATCATTATTATGAAGATATAATGCTCGCTCATAAAATAATCCAAGGCCAGTTTCTAAAGACAAATTGCCAAGGAATGTAAGAATAACAGCCACAAAACCTTCGTTAGCTATACCAAACATTTAGGTGGCAACTCTCAAAAATGCTGTCAGATACTGCAAAATGGAAAAAAGATACACTGAACCAACTTACATTGCCCACATCCTGGGGGACAAGTTCAGTGCAAATTCCCCCTGACATCGCCCCCAAAAGGGCCTGTGTCCATACCAGAAGAATGCAGAACACCAGACTTCATGGACATGCAGGTAAAAACAGCCCTCTCCAAAGCTAAGAACACAGCATCAATGGGACTGGATGGTGTCCCAGGCTGCCACTTACACCAGCCCCAAAAGGAACTACAACCTCACCTACATTCACTGTCCAGATTCAACCTTACCACAGGCTATGTACCCAAAGAATGGCATACAGCAACAGTCATCCAGCTCCACAAAGGGGGTGCCACAACAGAACCAGGAAACCATTGCCCTATAGGCCTACTCAGCCTGGTCTGCAAAGCTATGGAGCAAATTATCATGGAACCCATAAACAGAGACATTGTGGACCTCCAGACACTGGAGTCTACCCAGCTTGGCTTTGTTAAAGGTAGATCCTGGCTCCTAAACCTAGTTGACTTATTTGAAACAGTTGCCAAGGACATAGATGGAGGTGAAAGTAGTCCACACAGCCCACCGGGACCTCACTAAGGCCTTTCGACACCATTCCCCACTCTGGCATCATGGAAAAGCTTACCAGCTTGAACATTAACAGCTATGTCACAGGATGGGTGGCCAACTGGCTCACAGATGAAACACACATGTTCAGAGTTGCGGGTGCCATGTCCGACTCTAAACCAGTCACAAATGGCATCCCATAGGTATTGGTCCTGGGACCCCATCTGTTCAGTAGATACTGCTCAGGGGTACAGGCAAGTATGGGAGGAGTATGGCTGACCAAGTTTGCAGATGACTGCTAACTGTGGTCCATAATCGACTCCACAGCTGACACAAACATCCTACAGAAGTGTCTTACAGAGACAGATACCTGGTGTCAAAACAATGCCCTCAAGCAGAATGCCAAAGAATGCATAGTCATCCCCTTTGGAAAAAACAAAGTGCACATAAATTACCACATAGGTGGTAATCCAGTATGTACGGAGGATGTAATTATGGCCCTGGGGACCCAGGTAAATAGTAAACTCTCCTTTGATGATCACATTGCCAAAGTCTCTACAAATTCCTTCTATGTAGCCCACCTAATGTCACCTAATGTAACCCACTTTGTCTAGTCTGATGATGTCACCATCCTACAAATATACCTGTGGAAAGGAGAACTCCCAGTAATGTGTATCGCATGGTGTGTGAATGTGTACTGCTCAATTGTCATTAAGTAGTTAGGTAGGGGGTTTGAATCCTGCACTTGACAACTGTATGGGAGTATGTGTATCTCCTTGTAGAGGAGCAACCTTTTTGGAGACTACTAAAACACCTTAAAAGTGGTATACTTATCTTTGTCAAGTAGTAGCAAAAACACAAGTGCATCCACCACGGAAATGGCAATGAAAGTACTCACAAAGTCCAAATAATGCAACCAGTCTGAATCTGATGAAGCGTACTATTGCTATGCGAAAGCGCTCATTCCTTTTGGTTTTATTCATGGAATAAAGAAGAAGTTTCGTATTTTTCACTTTATTTGGACTGGTTGCATTATTTGGACTTTGTGAGTACTTTCATTGCCATTTCCGTGGTGGATGCACTTGTGTTTTTGCTACTACTTCTTTGCTTGGTTCTGACAAGTGCTCCTGTATTGGTGTGAGCAATTTATTTGACTATCTTTGTCAAGTCTGATGATGTCACCATCCTACAAATATACCTGTGGAACAAAGAACTCCCAGTAATGTATATAGTGCATTGGGTAAATGCATACTGCTCTAGTAGCATAAGGTCGTTAGGTAGGGGTTAAATCCTGCACTTGACAACTGTATAACAGTGTGTGTGTGTGTATTTCCTTGTAGAGGAGCAACCTTTTTGGAGACAACTACAACACCTTAAAAGTGGTATACTTATCTTTGTCAAGTCTGATGATGTCACCATCCTACAAATATACCTGTGGAAAGGAGAGCTTCCAGTCGTATATATAGTGTGTCGTGTAAATGCATACTGATCTGGTATCGTTAGGTAGAGGTTTGAATGCTGCACTTGAAAACTGTATAAGAGTATGCGTGTGTGTCTCCTTGTAGAAGAGCAACCTTTTTGGAGACAACTACAACACCTTAAAAGTGGTATACTTATCTTTGTCAAGTCTGATGATGTCACCATCCTACAAATATACCTGTGGAAAAAAGAGCTCCCAGTAATGTGTATAGGGCATTGTAAAAATGTGTACTGTTCTAGTATCATAAAGTAGTTAGGTAGGGGTTTGAATCCAGCACTTGGTGAGTGTGTGGATTTTCTATGTGTGTGACACAGTTGGTTACTGTGTTGTGGGTTTTGCTTTTACTACTGTATGACATATCACAATGACAACAGTATGTGCATTGCACATCAGGTAGCTGTGTGGCAAATACATATACGTACATGTGAGCTCAATTATTTCATAGGTGGGAACCCTGCTTTCTCCATGAACACATCTGTTATCTTTGCCAGAGTGTGCTGCCACTTTCCAGACCTTAGATCACATCTGTATGCTTGTGACAATCCCAGCCACTGCAGTGATCCCTGGCCTAGGCCATCCATGTCACACACACTCATTACGGTTTCTATTGAATAGTGTGAGTGAGGGTTTATGCCTGAGGTATATTTCAGACCAGTTAAAATGCAGCAAAGTCTGTCAATGATGGCTATTCATTATAGGTGTACAACAACCTTTGTGGATATGCATGCAGACTTCTTGTTGCTTACGTGATTCACCGAGGGATTTCAAAATACCTTTGGAAATGTGATTACCGAAGGAGAGATGATGTAACACTTGGCTGTATGTACACATCAGTACCTGTCAACATGTTGGGGGCTACTACCTATGTGGTACTGTGGGGATACTATGTTTTGTAAAGGTGGATGACCATGCTTTAGTTGGCTTATAGCTTTACAGCATGGGTTTGACAACAGGTATCTGTCTGTATGAAACCCTTGTGGAGGATGTGTGTGTCATCTGGAGAATGCATTATAGGCCACAGTATGCATTTCCAGACGTGGACGGACATATCCCTACTGTGTTTGCTTGTACATAAGTGAGCTATATGGCAATCAGGAGTGGTCCCAGGAATGTGTGCAGGTGAACACTACTGGCTACTGGCATAGTATAGTTCCTGAAGGGTACAAATGTTACTGTGTGTCCTACATCTGTGTGTCAGTTGTCAAGACATCATCTAATGATTGTTTATGATCAGGTTGTTGAGGTTATGTAAACTACCAGAATGCAAACCAATGACAGATAGTAACAGTATCACCCACCGCACAGTGTCAAACCATGTCATACACATGTGTACCCAAATTCCAGAATGTGTGTAGTACAATGCATACTGCTCACCAATAGAAACTATGGAGTGTTAACACTGTGTAATACAGGGCATGTCACCCTGCCCATGTGCCCACTATGCACGTACATGCAGACAGTGCACCTCCACCATGTTCACAAATGTACACCTGCAAACCTGTGCTGCACACATCCCACATGTACTGTCCACTCTCTAACACATGCTGCCAATACAACACACATCAGCCAAGTGGCACATGGGCAGACAATACACTACTGGGATTAACACTGGTGTAAACAATACTACATTGACAATCATAGCTTTAATGCATCATGCCTGCTCAGCTACACCTTCAAGGATATCATTACACTTTACTGCTGACAACATGCTAACATTGCTATAATAAAGCCACCCTGTGCATCAGCACCATGTTAGCCTGTTCCTGCATCAATGTTACAGATGACAGGAGGTGGCACAGGTTTCATCATATGCACAGGGTGTGTTGTTGGTTTGCTGAGGCCTACATTGAGCCATACAATCGACATGTGTGTGTGTGTGTGTGTGTGTGTGTGTGTGTGTGTGTGTGTGTGTGTGTGTGTGTGTGTGTGTGTGTGTGTGTGTGTGTGTGTGTGTGAGGGCCAAAAGTACTGGTATGGGCCAATGTTAATGTAATGTGTGCAGGTATGTGTTAGCCCTAGGTGTCTGGTTTATGTGCGTGTGTGTCTGCATGCACACAGTTCCACCATGTGGCTGCCATATACGAGGATTTGTGGGACAGCCACAGACTGTACCTGCCAGGCTTTACAGATCACCATCTCTGGCCACGGATACGGTACCTGTGCCTGGTAGGGGTGCTACTGACAGTATCAGGTACTAAGCCAGACTAAGTACTATCCTCAGAGGTAGACATATGTACACTGGACCCAGGTCCCTGCTGGGACTGTCCAGAGCCACGTGGACGTGGTCTTCTAGGACGGTCTATGGACAGCCCACCCCCAACATTGCTGGGGCTGGTACTAGCACTACGGGAGCAGCTGTGACTTGGCATATGTCTGCGGTGACTGCCAGCTGCTGATTTTGCAGGCATACGGCCACATCGACATCTCAACCATCCCGCACTGTCCTGACACATGGACATGACATTGCGGAGGACATCTAATGTCTCACCCCAACATCTATCAGTGACTTCAGTGTAATTACGAATGACACCTCCTAGGTCATGGATACTGTCATTTAAAGTGGTGTTATGTGCCCTCTGTGCCCTTAGTCCCTGTCTGGTGTACCGTTCCATACGTGCCTGTGCCTTCATGACAGCCTGGAACATGCGTGAGGTTGTAAGACCTGTGGCACATCTGCCAGGGGCATGATGACCAGCAGTGCTCTGATGAGAACCCCTGGACACCTGCCTATGTGGTACCGTTCCAGACATAAGGGTATGGCTGCTGTGTCCGGATGCATGTGCCATAGGTACCACACTGTCCTGGCCATTGCCGACTGTACACTGTCCCTCAGCTAAGGGCATTGGTGATGATTGATGTATTGTCAGTATGACTGTGTGCATGGATGGGGTGGACAGCTGTGTACTGTCGATTGGTGGCCCAATGACAGACCCTGGCAAACATGCCTGTGCCTCAACACACCTATCCTCATTATCACTATTTGTGTCAGTGACATCAGGTTCCCTGCTGCAGTGAACCAGCCCAACCTCAGCACCTGTAAGAGGAAGACAGGAAACACGCTTTATGACCTGTACATGATGTCAGTATACATGCACATATGAACACATGCACACATGAACACATGCACACATGCACACAAATACACTCCTCACTAAAGCAGACACACACACACACACACACACACACACACACACACACACACCACCAGCAATCCAGAACATACTCAGTAGCGGTTGATGGTGGGGTACAAAGACAAACAGTCATATCACACGTGTCAGCATGCAGGACGTGTCTTGCTCAACAGCATGCAGCACGAGTGTAGACAGTCCTTGCTAATAACAGTAGACATGGCTTTGATGCATGTGTGTTGTTGTTCAGTGATTGGCCTCACCCTGGAATGCAATGTGTACATGGACACAACATTGCTGTGCAAGTATTACAAGCTCTTCAATGTGCTGTGAACCATCACTCATAGGTATACATACCATGGCTGGATGTTTATCTGTGTGTCACATAGTTATCCGATACTGATTAGAGCATCTGTGTCTTTAGCAGATAATTGTGGACACAGGTTTAGCTCATGCATGCTATGTATACACACAGGATGAGTGATGCATGTATACCTGATGGAATACCACTGCTCAACATAGCCATTGTACAGTAGTTATGGTGAGTGTAGAACATATTGTGGACATGCCAGTGCCAGACATGACATGGCATGCTACAACACAACTGCAACATTAAACATCACACATACCCAATGTGTGTCATGTGACCTATACACTCAATAGCATTACAAGACATATATGTGTCACTTTGTGCAAATGGTGATTGCTATGCGTGTTGTGTATAGGTGCATATGTTTGCACACACACAACACTGAAGTGTATAGCAATGAATGCTATGTGTAGTACTGTGGTACTGTAACTGGATGGCGTGTAGTACCATGAGCCATCATCATCATTCATCATGTGGTCACTCAAGGCTACTAATGTGTGCCAGACTGGCACCTATCATGCTGTACCTGAATCACAGTACCATGGCTACATTTGCCATTTCACAGCCAGTTGTTACATGGGTTTGTAAGGTGCCCAATAGGGAGCATTGCCTAACATGAATGTGATGTGTGTTGAAGAGTGTTACACTGCCCCATGATAGGCTTCTACCCCTCAGGTATATTATGTGTGCTGTGTGAATGACATTTGGGATACTGGAGTGTGACCTTACAGCGTGTGTCTGAATACGCCATGTGTAGCATATTAACATGTACTGCGTATGACGAAGTTGTGTATGTTGTGTGCATGTGTATTGACTGTCTATCCAATGTCCACTATAGTGTAGCCACAATTGTTTTGGATGCTCTGTGTATTACATGTGTTTGAGGCAGCCACTCACATTACTGAGATGTGCATAGTCTCACAGCAAACATGCACAGCATGCATTATGCGTAGGTGTGCTACATGTGTACATGGCCTACACCTCACCTATGACATGCACATTTTATTTGCAGTATTAAATGTAGAACACACTCACCAGCATGGGCCTGTTGCCTTGCTGTCACACCAGAGTGACCTACAAGGATATGAAACAGTTTGTCAGTGGCAACAACTGTGGCATTGCTACTGTGGGTTTGCAATCTTACAGTAGCACAGTGGTTGACAGTCACAGGCCTACACATCATGTTCCAAATTATCAGTATTGCACAACACCAGGCTCCACATCTTCTAACTACACAGTACACATCTCACATATGCATGATCTAACAATAGAGGTAACAGTAGTCTACAGATATGCCATATTACCTGCATGCTCCATGTGAACTTGCTGGGGGGCTCTGGCCTCCATGATGATACATGTGTGCTGTTGTTGTTGTTGGCCAGGAGCTCCCAGGCTCAGGAGCAGCTCCTCCACTCTGGTAAGGGGGGGATGGGTGGTAACCCCACCACCTGTGGCAAGATGTTGCCTACGGACATCAGATGCATCCTGCCGGACATGTCTAAGTAAATCACTGCAGTGATGGCGTACCTGCTCATATGTCCGGTTATGCATGCCTATGTAATTTATCCTACAGACAACATCTTGCCACAGTGCAGTCCGCTCATGCTGGTCCTGGCTGGTTCTTGAGAATAGCAGGGTGTAGTTTTGGATGAGACTGGTGGTTAGGATTTCATCCTCTGCATGACTATAGGTAGGGTTGCGATGGTGGGCCATGACCCTGGAAGACAATGAAACAATATGTGTGAGCAAGTCATGTGGCACACTTAACATTCTACAGTACAGATATCACTGAACTGCCATAAATAGCAAACTATTGTCTGTCAGAGGATATACACTTTCAATACCACATATCAGTGCTCAACCCACAACTGCCTGACAGTGCCTGACACGCTCTATATATTAAAACATTTTCTGCACAGCAACAAAGAGAAACCACTATGTAAGACTATGCAACAGTACATGGCACACTGTATGCGACACAATGCACCACCTAGCCACAGGAGGCATATATCAAGCTAATGCATAAAGAAATATGTAATCCATTGCAATGATTGTAAAGTCCAGTTACAGTATTACCAGTATACCACACTAGTTGTTGATGGAAAACCCCTGCCTAAAATATGTCCACATTTGTGAATATAGGTGGCATACTGCTGTACTAGACTATACATGTTGCTAGATACACACTTATATCCTGTAACACACATATGACCGAGGGCATGTTACAGGCATACCCTTACACACATCAGACATACATACAGGACACAGAGGTATGGCAACCCAGATGAGCTTTATGTGTGTACCATACAGTACTGTGTGTCAGTACTTACAAACCCTTATGCCTGAGGCATGTAATCTGTGAGGACTACAGGGAACACACAAAACAGTGTTTCCAAGCAATGTGGACATACACCCTACTGTGCTGTTTAGGCCTACAGCTTCAGATAGTACTACAGTTCATGCAGGATTTGGATTCACCAGCAGTACCAATCAATGAGCATACATGTACTGCTTTATCCTCCAATGGCACACCCCAGTTAACACCAAGGGACTACGTCAGACCGTATGCCATACTGCTTTTTCTGGCTAGCAATAGCATACACATCTTTTGCTGGGATCAGAGCTAGGACACATAATACCATGACAGAAACAGTTTCCCACTAAGCTATCCCACATATACACAACTGTGACTCATTCACCAACACATTCACCATCACACTCAGTCAACCTCACATAGCAATTATTGCAACAAGTACATGTGGGTGTGTACTGGTTCATAGGTAGGTAATAGGCTATTGGCCCTATGGCCTATAGAAGCCTAGCCAGATGGTACCCTGACCTTTGACATCCAAGTAATTTAATTTCATGTGCCCCTGTCAAGCAGAGCCACAGAGCTAATTCCCGGGGTGTATTTCCTATCTCCCATCCAATCATCAAGACTATTCGTGATGAGTGCTACTGAGGAGCTTTGTTTGCTATTGATAGGTAGTTTGTTCCAGGGTATGGGATGTCTCTGAGATAGGAATCTATCCCTCCAGCATGTTCTATTTATTGAGGTGACAAGGTTTAGGTCCCTAGAGCGTGTAGCTCATAGGGATTGTGATCTGTTTACGTGGAGCATGTCCAACAGCTCTGGGTTTGACATAGTTTTGTATGTTAGGCAGAGGTCACCTCTGGGTTGGCGGTATGCAACACAGTCTAGCTGTGGTTTTGTGAGACGGTCTGCATAGGGCATCTGTTTGAGGACAGTAATACTCTTTGTGAGGTATGTCTGTGGCCTTTCCAGTTGCTGTAGATGTCTTGTGAGGTACATACCAGAAGGGGCATTGTACTCTATAATGAGTTTTGTGAGTGATGAGTAGAGGGGAACACTGACCTCTTTTTCCCTGGATGACACAGCTTTTGTGATGACGTGTGCCATGTAGACAGATTACATGACAAGTGTGGCATTGTGATTATCAAGGGGGAGACTACTGTCCACCTGTGTCCCATGGTCTCTTATCACACTTTCGGTGTTAAGTCGACTACCACCTATGTGGTAGTTCATGGGTACAGACTTTTTAGCAAAAGGGATGCCAATGCATTTCCGACATTGAGCTTGAGGCCATGGCTTTGTCACCAGGCATCTGTCGCAATAAATATGACTCTGTCTCTCTGTCTCTGTCTCTCTCTCTCTCTCTATATATATATATATATATATATATATATACACACACATACATATAAACATCCACTGGTGTACATATAGATATACATATAGGCACATATACAGTCCACCTTTCATGGTGGGAATATCAATTATGCGACGTATGTGAGGTATACAGTTATGTAATTGTGCAAAATGCATTGAAGGTGTTCTCAGCCCATGTGACTTCAGCAGGCCTCACTGGCTGCAACAATGCAAACCTAACAAATCACACCCACAGTGTTTAACCACCACATGTCATATACTAGCACTGTATGCTGTCTTGTTTGCCACACACTTCTACCTACATGCAAATATGCACATAACAACCTTCACCAACATATATATGACCTCCCTTCAGAAACAGTTGCAGTATGTCCCTTGCTCTATGCATATGTACAGATGCTAATATATCTGACACAGATATATCTCTCCGTATGTGTGTGCCATACACACACAAGGTCCACACTGTTGTAAATCCCTGGACCTCACAGCTGACCTGTTGGGCCTTGCTGCAACATGAACAGGTGTCACGGTGTGAGCACACAGTAATATTAGAGGGTGTATACATAGCTGCAAATGCTAGATTAGCATACTAGCCTGATACAGCAGTTGCCAATGCTAAGCTACACATTGATATGACGATCATGCATGTGTTACTCTGTCATATCCATGTTTATATAGCTGTATGCGCTACTCCCCCAAACAGCCATTGTCCACACTACTGTACAGAACCCAGATAACATGGATCAGATGTTTGACATTTAATGCTGAGCTACATATATCACAGTTATGTCCCACTGCACACAGCTACACACTGATTAGTCCATGGCAGTAGTTATGCAGGGCATCTGTGCATAGATACGTACTGCTGCCACATATTGATGTTTCAAAGTATGTAGAGTAGTCTTCAAATACATCTGCTACATGCCAGTAAATACATATCTGTTACAAACCTTTCCTTTGTATGTGTTTGTAGTTTTCAGTTCGGTGTGTCTTTGCCTTTTTTTTTTTTTTCTGTTGATGTGGGTGGGTGTGTGTTTCTCTCTCTCTCTCTCTCTCAGTATCTGCAATGGGATGATTACATGTGTGGGCAGCAAGTACAGACTGCTTTTATAGGTATCTGCACATGTGCATGCGATGGCCCCTGCACCAATTGGTGGCCACCATTTGGTAATTGCATGCAGCCTGCTGTGTGGTAATTGCAGTACTGACTGTCATAGCAACCCAATGCTATAAATTGCTATGTCAGGTAGGCATAGCCCTTTTAGCTTTCCAAAGTGGGGTCCATGCTGTTTGCTGTGGACACCGTTGTGTAAGTCATAAGTTTGGTATAGTTCTTATATCTGAAGCTAGGGGTGTAGCCAGTGATTTAAATATTGTACTCAGACCTGAATGTTGCCACTTCCAGTACACAGTTGTCAGTGTAGAATTGTACTCACCCCTACAAATACTAACACAAGATACATGGGAGTATGTAGTTTATTTTCTACTTATACAATTAACTGCCATACAAAAGTAGTTATTGAGATGTATTCATTTTGCACATGAACTGTTTGTGAACTGCTATACTGTGAATATTAATGTACTCACTTCTGCACAGTTTGTGCTTTTTTATTGTTGACATTAGATGCTCAAGAAAACTGGACAATTCCAGTAATGAGTATGTCTGCCTACAACCTTGGTAGACCCTGAACACACAGGTATATTGTACATTTGGGTGGGGATGCAGACATACAGAGAGCATTATGTATTATTGTGTGATTGTTATTTTTCTGGACTTTAATGGTTGCTGTGTACCTGTTAGTTTAGCAAGGCAAGTAGTCTGTCTACATAGTTCACAACTGTGGACCTATCCAGATGGTAGTCAGACATTAGGCTGTTATTCTCTGTCTGTGCAATGCACCGGTCTTTCCAGCACTGGTACAATGCCATTGTTACAGTCATTTGCTACCAGTACATGGCTACATCCTTTGGTATTTCAGTGTTGTACTCCTACATAAGGGTATGCTTGTGGAACTCCTTCCAAAGATATTTGCACAGTATGTAACAGAAGAAAAGCTGATATGTCTGCGTGTTTCTGCCTCTGCCAGGCCTCTGAAACACTCAGGTACATATTTGAACAGAGTGAGGTAAAGGTAGGTAAAAGTGAGGTACACCTTATAAATATTAGGGACAGTAAGTGGAGACTTCAGAAGAACCAGTGAATATGAATTACTACACCTTTTCTGAAGTACAAATGGTGTCTAACTCCTACATATGGTCATTATTCATTAGGTGTAATACCCCATCTTTCTGCCTAACATCAGTACTTTTCAGGGGATTCAGAGGGACACAGCTAACATATGTTTCAAAATCAGGGACATCCCTGATATGTAGTCACAGTTGGGATGTATGTCCTCTGCCCTAGTCAGATATGCCAGTGTTTGTCCTGCTATGATACTGTGTGGGGGTTGTAAAGTGCTGCTGTAACATCATTTACTGCTAGAATGGCTGGTTCTCTTATCACAGTCATGTAATGCAATTCCACAACAACTGCTGGTAAAGTTCCACAGAACAGGTTTTGTGTTATGGCATTCCTATTTTTACTTTACATTCACTCATTCTGATGCATGATATATCTATTTCAGCAACGACCTGCTGTTTATCTACTGTGGCTTAGTGGTACTTCATGCAGTCTAGTGTATCCAGGGTTCGAGACTGACAGTGGTGTTTTATTTTGCTGCTGAGCAGAACAAGGGTCCTCACATACAGAGTGACTAAGGCACTTTTAAGCAGTTGTAAGCAGGTGCTTAGCAATGCTTGGCTAAGCGCACACAAGTGCACATTCGCGCAAATCTGCTAACTACTGCTTAAAAGTGCTTACTCCCGCTAACCCTCGTGCTCATTTCTTTGAAAGAAAAGAAAATGGGGAGATAGGACAGTGGTGAAAATGGGGCACAAAGAGAGAAAGACAGTAGGGAAAACAGCTCGGGATGTGCAGGACGGGTGTAGGGAAGGACCATAGCTGCCCATTTCTTTTACAGCAACAGCTGTGCATATGCAATACTTTTGGAGGGAAATATGAAACTTTCCACCCCTGGGAGAGGGGTGAGGACAACAAAGTATGTTGTACTGCCAACTGAATTACATTTTATATGTCCAGCAGACGTGTGCAAAATGGGCAGCTATGTATGGGGCATAATTTTCTTTGGAGCAGATTGCCCTTTTTATTTCTTTTTCCAGGTGAGAGTGGAATGTGGGGTAGGGGATGTAGGTATATTTGGGGAGGTAGGTTGGGGAGGTAAACAGACAGGACAAACAAGATGCATATAGGAGTAGAATATGACACCTGTGGTGGGTGAACACCATTGACGGGGAAAGATGTTTGGAAATCGCAAACCCATGAGCCCACAGATGGCAACAGTGGAACCGAGATCCCCACCCATGGGCAGTCACCACTGTACCTTCACAGCTCAGAGGGTGGCTGTGCTGGGGGCTGCATAGGAGGGGCAGGCTCACCCATTAGTCGCGCCACTCGTGCCTCAAGCTGGAGTAGAGGATTAGTGACAGAACGCTCGATCTTCCTACGCACCACAGCCCGGACCGTTCGGAGGTTGATAGGTGGCCATCCTCCACCCCCGCATGCATGGGGGAGATGAGCCCCATCCCCTGCCACGCTTCCACCCGATAGTGGCACAGGGCCAATGGAGGAGGAGGTCCTAGGCTGGGCACCGGACCTGCTGGTGCCAGGTGCCATCGCCAGCTGAGGTGGGACAGGTGGGTCCGCTGGGACCGACCTTCCCATATGTTCTATGTTTAGGAGGATTTAATGAAAATATGGGTTAGTAACAGTCAACAGCATTCCCAATTAGTTATAACAGCATGCAGAAGTATTCCCATTAACCCAACACACCAGAGTTCCAACAGTTGAACAGCAAGTATGACACATGCATATATGGAACAACAGTGGACATTACAACAGCATGCAGGTTTAATTAATGGCAACAGGCCACCAATATTGGGGTATTTGAACAGGGCACATGCATCGAAATAAATGCAGATATTTATAAACCAATAGGACATATGCCCAACAAATGTTTTGACATTAGACATACCCATTGAGGTGTGGGAGTGCATTTTTTATGCACATACAGTAGGGTGGAAAATGATAGCTCCATTAACAACTTATATATCCTACTAGTTTACACTACATTCCTATTAACTGTAGTTATATGTCCCCTACATGTATTATTACACTACCCAATTGTCCTTAAATCGTGAGATGGGTTTTGCTAGATCTTTATATACATGGGCTGTATCTGACATACAAACTGTCCGGGATGCAGATGTTACTGCTACATATTTTGTGAGTTGCTCAGACACACTACTGCTGAGCTGGTACACTGACAGCTCTACTTTCCTATACTTATCTAGATATGTTTAAGTGAAATTATCAGTTATATGTTAACAGATCCCTACATTTCTGCCAGCACAATGACATTTCTGGGGAACACAATACCAAGCTACTCATGTGCCAGATTAACCTGTACATGCTGGGAATGAACCAACAGTTGAGGACTGTGAATATGCTTAAAAGCTACTGGCACTCCCTTCATCCACTTTATATGGGCCTACCCAACTGTGTGTTAACAGCGCTTAATAAAACAGTACTATTTCTAGAATGCAAGAGTACAACAACATATCAAAGAAAATGACACAGACACACTCCAGGAATTATACCTTTATTAAAGACTTAAAACACTTTTCTAGAGGCTCTCTCATTTATTTTATATAACAGTACATGCAGTATAATTATTACAGAATTATTATACCTTTATTTATTGTGTTAAAACACTTTTTTCCAGGCTCTTTCATTTATTTTACATAACAGTACAAGCAGAATAATTACTAACCTGCCTGGTGGTGCAGCCTTAGCAGCCTATCTGCATAGGCTTGCTGATTCGCAGCACGGACACCTGCAGCTGTGAAGTAAATGAAGTGATATTGAGACATACCTATCTATAGTATACACTAGAATAGCAATTCTTACATACTTAATTCCATGACTACTTACTCAGTAGTGGGGCATTTTCCATCTCACGGGCCTCCTGGATCCACTGGTCCAGTTGATCTGCCTTGCATCTCTTCAGGTCTGCGTGGTGGTGTCTGACCTGCTCACCAGTTCGAGGGACACCTGTGGCACTGGTGAGTTCCTAAGCTAGACAGTCCCAGACTTCCGCTTTGTATTGGGTGCCCTGGTACTGGCCCCACAGGAGTCTATCCTCATGATTATGGAAAAGGAGCCAAACCATTACTTTTGACTCCTCAATGCCCCAAAGTTGCGCTCAAAAATGAGAGCCCTCTCCAGCACTGGCCATTGCTGCCTGCAGATGGGAGCTACAATCAGTTATGGCAAGTATTCCCACCTATGGAGCTTAAATATGCATCATTTCCCACACTTATTTGTGATTGGCCAGCTTTGAAAAAATGCAGCTGAAGGTACACCTGCTTAACAATGGTAAACTTTCATTGATATGTATTTGTGTGTTGAAAGTGCATACTTATGAAAAGCTGTCATGGCTTAGTGGTTCAGTTCTGGTATTATGGTGCACAGTATCCCGGATTCGAGGCCTGTCATTGCTTTTTATTTCACTACTGGCCAGACCGGCTAGGAGGTGTGGCTATGTTTTACCGACGTTGCTCAACTTTGCCCGACTTTGTGCTATGTTGCTCTACGTTGCCCAACATTGCTCTATGTTGCCCGATTTTGGTCCACATTGCTCTATGTTGCTCTGGTTAGCTCTGTGCGCAGCTACGCGCAAACATGTTCTGTTTGCACTAGTTGGCGCGATGCAGCTCCGTGCAAAGCTATTGCGCTAGTTAAAGCAGTGCTAAGCTATGAGCAATTATACTGAAATGTGCTTAACACTGGTAAACTTTGCTTAGCAGTGCTTCACATTGCTTAAGATACATTACTTATGCATTCATCAGTATGCATAACCATTTCACTTTCTTATTTGTATATAAAATTTGTTCACTACTACATAGGCCATTTCAATGCTTTTTACTACAATTTCAATGATAAATGTCAGGTATTCTTTTCATATAAGGATTTCCAACAGAAAATAAAAAAGGGGAGTGGTGGGACTCGAACCAGGAATGCTTCCTCTTTGTGCGAAGGTTCTACCACTACTCTGTTGCTATTTTGCTTAACTTACATATATGTTTCTTATTATCCGCTTCGATTTCTTGACTGCTAACTGTAGCTAAGCAATGGGCAAACCCATGCAAACGCACAAATACGGGCAGCTATATCGGGAATAATAAAAAAAAAAATAAAAGTTTTACATTTTATAATTGTACTGGGGTTTAGAATGTGGGGGAGTGTGGTGTTGGGTATGTATACATTTGAGCGGACTCACTCATGCCAGTTGACATTTCCCAATTGTGAGACTTACAGGGGCGTGTTTTTTTGGACTGCTCGGCAGTCCGACATGCCCCCTGCACTCGTGCATGTTCTGTTTTAGCCTTTGAGTTGAGGCAGCGCACCCTCATTAATATGCATGGTGTGCTGCCGTCTTACTCTTACACTGGCGTTTCCATGTAAGACTACTCTAGTCTTACACGGAGAATTTGTGAATCCTGGGGCTTGTTTCTGCTACATATTGTACTTATTTGCTGCCTGCACTTGAACTAAGTCATTTTTGTGTTTAAATAATCTGTTTAACTGTTGTAGGCTACACACTAAAGTGCAAAAGCCATTTCTGTGCATTTAAAGTGTTTTTTTTAATTGTATCTGCCTTATTTTCTGAAAAAAACAAACAAACAAAAAAAAAACAAAACAAAAATATATATACTTGTTTCCCGACTTTCTGAACTAGTATTCTCCAGTTTTCAGGTTATTGCTGAATTCAAGGCTGTGTTACAAGTTTCTGTGTTGCCCACACCTTACTTGGATAGAAGGAAATTTCTCTGTTCACCTGTGAGAGAGGGGAGCTTTGTGCAGCCTATCTGTCCCTGGAGGAGTAGTTTCAGCCCAGAAGTTAGTAGTTTATTGGCCATTTTGGGCTAATTTCTATGTCTTTCATTTCCCTGCTATAAAAACCACATTTGTGTGGTTTTACGCGCTGGGCAGTGCCTGTTAGCTAGGGTTAAACTATTCCTGGCTCCACAAAGTCTACTCTTCAATTTTTCCCTTGGAACTAGACAAACCTTCAACTTAAGCACTCAAACCATTCATTTCACAGCCCAGCACTTGCTCAAAACTCATAGCAAGCACTAATTAACCCTATCACTAGACCCCCCTATACTGTCCAGAAGGACAAGGCTCAGTATTCGTCCCTACCAGCCAATCAGTAAAACAGCTCACTTTACCTATTCAGGCATGTCCAAAGGGCAGTTTAAGGTGTACTCTCCAGTCCAACTGGTGAATCTGGGCATTTTGAGGCAATGTTACAACTGCCTCATGTACACAGACAACCCTCTCCTCCTACCACCAAACACTAATACATGTGAGAGATGCAATTATATAGCCAAACTGGAGGCAAAGCTCTCTCAACCGAAGACTGGAACTGACAGTCAAGAGGAGAAGGAAAATACTTGCAACATACCACCAGTCTCACATAGACCTACTAAACCAACACTGGCAAATACATATAAATACATGAAAACATACTCGGAGTCTCTAAATAAAAATATGCAAAAGCAACAGAGACCTCTAAAGCAGACACCCAAGCAACCTCCACACCCCATCACAAACCATGAAACATATACTTCACATAATCAGTGTGCCCCGCAATCACAGCCCTTAAGGCAAAATAACATACCGAACACACTAGTAATAAGTGACTCTTTAGTCAGGCATGCTGATGTCCCATTAACTAGACTGGACAAGGAGAAGGTTACATTTAGCTACCTGTCGGGTGCCAGGATCCACTACATAACACAAGCACTCATGTTGCTCCAGAACAAGTACAAATATGACTGTCATTGTCCATGTTGGTGTGAATGACCTGAGATGTGCCTCCCTGAACTACATGAAAAGAGACATGGAAGAGCTCTCTGATCACATAGCCCAGGCCGGTATGACCCTGACCCCGAGTAGCATCCTGCCCTCATCAAGAATGATGCCACAGTATAAAGAAAAAATGATCAATTTCAACAACTGGCCAAGTTTCTGGTGTCATTCAAAGGGGATCCAGTATCTGTCCACCTGGGATGACATGCTCAACAAGCAACATTGCTTCACAAAAGATGGCTTGCACCTGTCACTCTTAGGCTTTTGAATACTGGCCAAGGTTTTTGCCGCCCCCCCCCCCCATAGTGCCTTTTTTCAGCAAGGCTCAAAAGACAAGCCCACCACCATAAATAGCACAAGTAACCAAAAACTAAGGGTAATGCTACTCAGCGCTAGAAGTCTAAACCTTAAAATGCATGCAATCAAAGCACTCCTCAGTATGGAGAACATTGATATCTGTGCAGTAACAGAAACCTGGTTTAAGGCTCCAGAGAGCACCCCAGCACTACCAGGCTATAACTCATACCATACTTTTTAGCCACAGAACCCAAACCGAAACACAAAAGGCGGGGGTGTATCCATATTCATCAGGGATAACCACACCTCCAGGTTAGTGGTGCAGCACAATGCCTCAGAGATCATCCATGTGCAACTAACAATGGGCAAAACTGCAGTTCAAATTGTAGCTTGCTACAGATCACCCACCATGACCCAGGACTCCCATTCCGCATTTCTGGAGACACTGGAAAATATGAAGGCCTACCAAATGCCCTAATATAGGGTGATTTCAATTACCCAAACATTAACTGGGAGAACTACTCAAGTACTAACTCCCTTGCCCACTGCTTCCTAGAATTTATAAACTCAAATGCCCTGGATCAACTGGTCAACACCCCCACCAGAGGTGACAACATATTGGACCTGTCATCACTAACATAGGCGACCGGTGTTCTACATTGGAGGTCAACCCCTCGCTGGTTAGATCAGACCATAGACTAATCACTCTGGATATCCACATTCCGGCCCCACCACCAATCAAAGAAACCACTGTGAAAAACTTTTCAAAAGCAAACTTCATGTTACTTAAGACTGATGTGGAAAGGTTCACAGCCCCCAATCTAAAGGACAATGCTGTCCAAGCTGCTGAATCCCTTACAAAGGTACTCTATGAGCACCTGCAAGAATGTATGGATCATGCTATCCCAAGCAAAAACAAGACTCACTCCTTCAAGAAAAGAAAACCAGTCTGGTGGACCCCTGCCATAAACAAGCTATAGAATAGAAGGAGGAAACTAGTACAGAAAAGAGTAAAATCCCAAGAAGGAAAGACATCCCTGATCAGTATCAGCAAGAAACTATGATCTCTCATAAAATCATCTAAGGCTAGCTTCGAAAGAAAAATTGCCAAGGACTCCAAAGATAACCACAAATTATTCTTTAGCTATGTCAAGATCCTAAGTAGAAACACTCAGATCTGCTCTGAGTTAGCGCAGAATGGCACAAAATACACTGAACCGACTGATATTGCCAACATTTTGGCAGACAGGTTTAGTGCAAACTTCACCCCCCTCTCACCCCCTAAAGCTCCTATAACCATACCAGAAGAATGTAGAGCCCCAGCAATCACTGACGCACAGGTTAAAACAGCCCTATCCAAAGCCAAAAACACAGCTTCGATGGGACTGGACAGTGTCCCAGGCTGTGTCATACATGAACTCCAAAATGAACTAACTCCTCACCTAAACATACTGTTCAAACTCAGCCTCTCTACAGGCTACATACTCATAGAGTGGCGCACAGCAACAGTTATCCCACTCCACAAAGGTGGAGCCACAACGGACACCAGGAACTATCACCCTATAAGCCTGACTAGCCTGGTCTGCAAGGCTATGAAGCACATCATCATGGAACTCATTAACAGAGTCATTGGGAACCTCCAAACATTGGACCCTACCCAGTTTGGCTTTGTTAAGGGCAGATCATGCCTCCTAAACCTGGTGGACTTCTTTGAGACAGTTACCAAGGCTTTAGATGAGGGAAAGGAGGTCCACGCAAGCCTACCTAGACCTCGCTAAGTCTTTCAACACCATTCCCCATTCTGGTATTATAGACAAGCTCACCAGCCTGAACATAAACCCCTACATCATGAGGTGGGTTGCCAATTGGCTCATGGATAGAACCCACACAGTGAGAGTTGCAAGCTCTAGGTCCGACTCTAAACTAGTTACAAGTGGTGTCCCCCAGGGCTCAGTCCTGGGATCCCTCCTGTTCGGTATATACTTATCAGAGGTACAGGCAAGCACAGGAGGACTATGGCTGACCAAGTTCACAGATGACTGCAAACTGGGGGCCATAATTGACTCTCCGGCTGATACAAACATCCTCCAGAAGGGTCTCACTGAGACAGATACCTGATGTCAAAATCATGACCTCAAGCTAAATGTGACAAAGTGCATAGTCATCCCCTTTGGAAAAAAACAAAGTACCCATGAACTACCACATACGTGGTAGTCCCATAAATACAGAAAATATAATAAGGGATCTGGAGACCCAAGTAGACAGTAATCTCTCCTTTGATAATCATATTGCCAAGGTGGTTAGAAAATCCTTCTATGTGGCCCATCTAATCACAAAAGGGTTCACATCTAGAACAAAAGAGGTTATTGTGCCCCTCTACTCATCACTCATCAGACCCATCATAGAGTACAATGCCCCATTTGGGATGTACCTTACAAGACACCTGCAACAGCTGGAAAGACCACAGAAGTACCTAATCAAGAGGATTACTGGCCTCAAACAGATGCCCTATGCAGCCCGACTGAAGAAACTCCAGCTGTACTCGGTTGCATACTGCTTACTCAGAGGTGATCTCTGCCTGACATACAAGGCCATGTCCAACCCAGAATTGAGGGACATGCTCAACCTAAAAAAAAAAAACAAATCCCCGAGAGCCACACACTCTAGGGATCTAAACCTCACCACAATGATAAATAGGACGTGCTGGAGGGATAGATTCCTGTCCCAGAGACTCCACATGCTTTGGAACAGGATTCCAATCTACATTAGGCAAAGCCCCTCACTAACACTCTTCAAGAGAAACCTTGACGAGTGGATGGGAAACAGAAAATTTACCCTGGGGATCACTGCAGTGGGTCTGCTGGGCAGAGGCATAGGGAACTAATCTAAGGGGGTGGCAAAAGCCAACTCATTCTGGCTAGGCTTACAGATGCCCACGGACAGTTAGCCTAGTACTTACCTATGAACATATATATATATATATATATATATATATATATATATATATATATATATATATATATATATATATATATATATATATATATATAAACACTTTACTAGAATCTACCATTGCTAGAATCTCCTTGTGTTCTGACTGAGTGTGCTTCTCAAACAATCTGGAAATATACAGCTGATAAGTATATTTGGCACGTTTTAACTGTTCAGAGTTCTGCACTGTCTTAATTTTTGCTTGACTGAATTATTTATATATTTGCTGGTAATGTTTTCTGATACTCTAAGTGCCTCCATTTTTATTTTTTCCCTAATGTACTGCTTTCTGCACTTGTTTTTAGTCTTTTTTTAATTTAATTGCATTTATTTAAAATGTATTTGTTTTAATATTGCAACACACTCAAGTGTGCTAACTTGCCCTGCATTTGAATTGTTCTTACTGCTGTTTTAGCTGCTTTTCTGTAAAAAAAAAAAAAAAAAAAAGTTCTAAGCTTGTTTCCCACCTTTCCTGTAACTAGTCTAGTTCAGGTACAGATTTGCTGTATCCAGGACTGTTTGTAAGTTTTTGAGTTCCCCCCAATCCTTTCTGTGTTGGAGGGAAGCCGTCTAGCTTATCAGTGGGAGTGGTAAGCACTAGGTAGCCTATCTACTACAAGAGGAGTGGTTTCTGGCCCCAAAACTGTAGTTTCGTGGCCGTTTACCAGTTTTTCTATCCCTTTCAACTTTCTGGTTTAAAAGCCCACATTTGCGCAGGTTTGCACTTGTTTAAGCTCCGCTCAGCGGCACCAAGCTGAGGTAAACTATCACTGGTGCCAGACAGTCAGCCTTCAGTTTTCCCTTAGATCTTGCTAGCTCTTTATCTCTTGCACTTCAAATAGCCTAATAGCTTTGCACTTCAAAAGGTTTTTGTAGCAATTATAGCACACCTAAGTGCCATCAGCACTAGTCATTCTTCACAGAAATAGCTCCAGTACTTAGTAGCTATGATCACCCCTCCTGGCATGATTAAAGGGCAGCTTTCTGTGCTTTCTCCTATTAACCTGGTGCACTTTCACATTCTGGGGCAGTATAGCAACTGCCTCATGTACACAGACAACCCTCTCCTCTTACCTCTCAACACTCAGACTTGTGAGAGATGCACTTATATCACCAAATTAGAAGCTATGCACTGTCCAGCCAAGACTGGACTATCTGGTCAAGAGGACAAGGTCAACACCTGCACCATACCACATGGAATACATAGCCCTCCAGAATACCCACTATCACATCTCTCACATAAAAACACAATCCACACACCCACCTTTGCAGAGGCTCTCAATAGAGATTTTGTCTAAACAGCAGAGACCTCCAAGACAGAAACACACTTGACCACCACAACACAGCACAAACCACATGACACATAGCTCACCTCCACAGTGTGCCCCTCAACCTAAGCCCCTAAGGCTAAACACCTTGCCCAATACACTAATCATAGGTGACTCAATAGTGAGGCACACAGATGTCCCACTCACTAGGTTGAATAAGGAGAAGGTAACAGTCAGCTGTCTATCAAGTGCCAGAATCCGACACATAACACACACACTCAGGTCACTCCACAACAAGTACAAGTATGACTCTGTCATTGTCCATGTGGGTATGAATGACCAGAGATGCACCTCCCTGGGCTACATGAAAAGAGACATGGTGGAACTCTTGGATTATGTGGCCCAGGCAGATATAACACTAGCCCTGAGCAGTATCCTACCATCATCCAGAATGATACCGCAGTACAAACAAAAAAATGATCGACTTCAACAATTGGCTAAGTTTCTGGTGTCATTCTAAGGGGATCCAGTATCTGTCTGCTTGGGATGACATGATTGACAGACCTTGATGCTTTGCCAGAGATGGTCTTCATCTATCACCCCTGGGTTTCCGGGTACTGGCTAAGGCTCACCCCTATAGTGCCTTTCTTAGGTGGTGTTCCAGAGACCAAATTACCACCATGACAGCTATAAATAAATGCAATATGATGGTCATGCTGCTCAATGCTACAAGTCTAAATCTCAAGATGCACTTGCTCAAAGCACTTCTCAAAATGGAGAATATCGACATTTGTGCTGTAACGGAGACCTGGTTTAAAGCATCAGAAAGGTCCCCTGCGCTACTAGGCTTTAACTCATTCGACACCTTTCAGCCCCAAAATATGGACCAAAACTCCAAAGGCAGTGGTGTCTCCATATTTATAAAGGATATGCACACCTCCAGACTAGTAGATCAGCATAATGCATCTGAGATACTTCAAACAAATAACATTGGGTAATATGGCGATCCAGGTCATAGCCTGCTATAGGTCCCAAACCATATCACTAGACTCTCACTCCACATTCCTAAGCACCCTGGAATCTATCAAGGTCCAACCCAACACTCTCATGCTGAGAGACCTCAACTACCTCTCCATCAACTTAGAAAACTACTCAAGCACCAATACACTGGCCCAACGCTTCCCGGAATTCATCATTTCCAGTGTCCTGGACCAGCTTATTCTGATCCCCACTAAAGGAAGCAACATCCTTGACCTGGTTATTGCTAACATGGGTGATCGTTGCTCTACACCGATAGTCAATCCTTCCCTGGTCAGATCCAACCATAAACTAATCACCATGGAAATCCACATCTCACCCACACCCCCTGCAAAAGTAACCACCTTGACAAACTTCTCCAAAGCTGACTTTGGACTACTAAAAACAGAGGTGGCTAACTTCACAGCTCCCATTCCAATGGAAAATAGCTGCATGACTGCCGAATCATACACCAATGCAGTGTACGAACACATACATAAATGCATGGAACTAGCCATACCCAACAGAACCAAGATGTTCACCTATAAAAAAAAGGAAGCCATTCTGGTGGTCCCCTGCCATTAATAAACTCTACAACAGAAGGAAGAAACTTGCAGAAAAAGGTGAAGTCCCAAGACTGGAAAAACTCCATTATTAGCCTCAACAAATAGTTGAGATCCCTCATCAAATCCTCTAAAGCCAGCTATGAAGGCAGAATTGCAGCAGACACTAAAAACAATCACATAGCCTTCTATAGTTATATCAAGAACCTCCACGGGAATACCCAGATTTGCTCTGAGTTACTGCACAATGGTACCTCCTATACTGAGCCAACAGATATTGCCAACATACTGGCTGACAAATTATGTGCCAACTTTACCCCTCTCTCTCCCCTAAAGGACGAGTCACAATACCAGAAGAATGTCAGGCACCCAGCATTACTGCAGCACAGGTTAGAGCTGCATTGTCCAAGGCCAAGAATACAGGTTCCATGGGACCTGATAATATCCCTGGCTGTGTTCTACATGAACTACAAAGTGAACTGGCACCACATCTGTGTGCCCTATTCAGTCACAGCCTCACCTCAGGCTTTGTCCATACTGAATGGCACACTGGTACAGTCATCCCTCTCCATAAAGGGGGAGCGACTACAGACCCTGGGAATTATCACCCCCATTAGCCTGATGAGTCTGATATGTAAAGCTATGGAGTGCATCATCATGGACTTGATTAACAAAAATATAGGAAATCTCCAAACTCTGGACCCCATGCAGTTTGGCTTTGTGAAAGGGAGATCATGCCTGCTCAACCTGGTTGACTTCTTTGAGTCAGTCACCAGGAGTGTGGATGAAGGTAAGGCAGTGCATACAGCCTATCTAGATCTGGCCAAGGCCTTTGATACCATTCCTCACTCAGGAATTATTGATAAACTCACCAACCTAGGCATCAACCCCTATATCACTGGGTGGGTTGCAAATTGGCTCTCAGATAGAACACATAGTGTGAAAGTAGCGAACTCCAAGTCAGACTGCTGACCAGTCATGAGTGGAATCCCACAGGGATCGGTCCTGGGTCCTCTTCTGTTCGGCATCTACTTCTCAGAAGTCCAGGCCAACACATAGGGACTCTGGCTGACCAAGTTAGCAGACAACTGCAAGCTGGAAGACATTATTAACTCCCCAAGTGATGCAGACATTCTACAGAAAGGCCTCATTTAGACCAATGACTGGTGTCGAAACCATGGCCTTAAGCTTAATGACAAAAAATGTGTCATTATCCCCTTTGGTAAAAACTCAGCTCCCACTAATTACCACATCGATGGGACCCCATTGAACACTGAAGGCATTATAAGAGATCTGGGGAAGCAGGTTGACAGCAACCTCTCCTTTGACCACCACATTGCCACTGTGGTCAGAAAATCCTTCTATGTGGCACATCTCATTACCAAGGGTTTTGCATCCAGGAAGAAAGAGGTCATTGTCTCTCTCTGCTCTTCCCTTATTAGATGAGTCATTGAGTATAATGTCCCTTTTGTTATGTACCTCACTAGACACCTGCAACAGCTGGAAAGGCCACAGAAGTACCTCACAAAGAGGATCCTAGGCATTAAATGCATGTCCTACATGGACAGGCTCAAAAGACTCCAGCTATTCTCTGTCTCATATTGCCTACTTAGAGGTGATCTTTGCTTGACTTACAAAGCCATGTCTGACCTAGCTCTGTAAGAAATGCTACATGCAAAGAAATCCCAATCCATTCCACCACATGCTCCAGAGACCTCAACCTCATTACCACAATCAACAGAACATGCTCTGGAATAGACGTCCCATACATGTCAAGCAGAGCACCCCTCTTCAAGAGAACACTTGATGAGTAGATGGGTAATAGAAAGTTCACCCCAGGGATTACTCCAGTGGCTCTACTTGATAGAGGCACTGGGAACTAACGTCGGGCTGCCCAATGCCAGGGCACTTCTATGGGCTAGGCTTGTAAAGGCTTCAGGGCCATTAGCCTAGTATACACATATGAACCTATATATATATATATATATATATATATATATATATGTATATATATATATTTCTTTGGGCAGCCTGTACATTTCTGCCCATAGGTAAAACTAGTATCATGCCAGCAAGAAAAGAAAAAAAAAACTATTGAGAACTATGAGCATTTGCTTCTGTTGTATATATGCACTGAGGTCAGCTGTTCCATACAGCCAGTCCTGAGAATGATTACATAAAACAGCTGATCTCAGTGTATAGTGCTTCCTTCACGACATAACGGGATCTTCAGTTGCCATTCAGTGTCATTTGCAACCCTGATCAGCATAATAATAAAATTAAAAAAAAATGTATCACTTGGTTGTGCAACGTGTACTGTTGCCACTGCCAGGGATCTATCAGCTTTCCTGTAAGCTGAAAGAGAAAAGACTGTCCCTGAAAACTGGGAGCTTTTGCTTACATTAAAAACTTTACTGAAGGACTCATTTGGATTGGTCTTGCAATTGTTATAAAAATAGATAAATAAATAAATAAAATTTCTAAGGATGTTTTTGAAAATCCACATGAACTACTGCAATAATCATTCATTTTGGGGGTAGGAACTGAAAGTGATGTTACAAAGGAAGAGGCAGTTAACAAAGTGGGTGACAACATTAACAATTTTGGCCGAAGTAAGGATCTCTAGTAAGAATTTCTATATTGTCCCTTCAAGTATTCCAAGTTGCTTCACACATTTCACATTATTGCTGCAAATCCAAAAGAATGAGCAAGCAACAGCAGGCTACTAGTCATTTTCCTCTACAGAAGCCCCATCAATTACAACTACTTTTGTCTATGCATATTTCAGATATCTAAATATGTAATTCACCTCACTTCACACAGATGCACTAGTCCTGAAAGCCATATAGTGACTGCTTGAACTCAGCAAATAAGTAGTCAGTTAATTTCAGTGCTCAGCTACAACCTCCACTCAGCACTTCTATCTACTTTTATGTGCACTACAGACATTTGTAATAAAAATGATGGCCGTGTATTATATTGCAGATCTGTGAACTTCTATACAAACAGTAGTTATACATTAAAGTATTCCAGCTACTTCATGCAAATCATGTTAATCATGGAAATGCACACTAGCCCTGCAAAGCCAGTGACTCTTTAAAATGAGAATAACAACAAGAGGGTCAGTTACATTCTACAGACAGATCCCACCACGCCCCACAGTTAAAGTTGCAAATGATGGCCATGCATTGTACTATATTTCTGCATTGTTCCATGGAAGCAATAGGCACACATTAGAGTATTCCAAGCTGCTTCATATAAATCACTGTAATCTGGCAAATGCACTCCTGTTTTGCAATGCCAGATAGTGACTGTTTAAACTCAGAAAACAAAAGAGTTATTTATCTTCTACAGAAAACTAACTCCCCAGCAGTTATAGCTAATCCTGACAGCCATGTATTGTATTTGAAAAAAAACTTACTTTAGACACTCCAAAGGATGCACAGTAGCAAACCTTGCCCTTGCTGTCTAATCAGTCATGCCTTCCATTACTTTTGTGAAAAGACAAAAACTACAAAGTTATTCAGGTTGGCTAATGCCCCGACCCCACCACAATATTGCATGGCTCTTAAAAGGTGTTAGTAACACTCAACCTTTTACATATGGCAGGAGGCAAAAGGTGGTCAGAAGCCCCCTTGCTGTATGTATGCATTCCTCTTTCACCATCAATCATTCAAAGGCACATACATACCAACATACATACATACCAACACACATACCCACACACATATATACACATACCCGCATGCAGATACATGTACACACACACACACACACACACACACGCACACACACACACACACACACATACACACACACACACACACACACACACACACACACACACACACACACACACACACACACACACACACACACACACACACTGCAGGCTTATCTACAGACAAATTGGAGAAACACCACTAATACATATATTTAGGGAGTTAAAGGAAGCCAGAGTACCTGGATAAAATCCACACAGAGATGCAGTGTCAGGGCGGGTATGCAGGTTCCACAAAGAATGAGACATAGCCAAGGACTCAATTAGAGAGTCAAACACTGTGTGATGGCAGTGCTACCCACTGTCATACTATGTCAGAGATCAGTTGCCCTCATGCACATCCTCCCCAGACCACCAAAGACAACTAAGTATTGTATGCAGTACTGATGTTTGACAATGACTGAAAGTAGAAGAAATTATGGCCAACTTGTTAGTCTTATATAGAATGAAACACCCCCCACTCATGCAACTACAAGCATAAACCATAGCAGAGAGCAGATAGCATTTTACACTGATTTTAGTAAATGCAGCGCATGGTCTGACATTGGCCATTACATGCCAGATTATTGAATGTTTAATATTACATAAACAACAGGAGTAAGGCACATTTATCCACAACCAGCCTCCCCAGTCATTAACTTTAGACTGATTATGCATACCAGATGTCCAACTGTAATAAAAGTGTCCATAGTTAAATATTCCAATTTACTTTAAACAAATGCATGCTAACTCTGTAAAGCCAGTTAATGGACTGCTTAGCTTGATCATGAGAGCAGGGGCAGTTTTTAAATCCACATATAAACTCCCTAGCCATGCTGTTGACTGCATTCAGTTTGGATGTCTGGTTGTGGTAAAAAAAATAATAAATAAATGAACAAATGAATGAATAAATAATAATAATAATGATAATAATTATAATAATAATAATAATAATTATTATTATTATTATTATTATTATTAGTGACCATACCAATGTACTTCAAGTTTGTTTCATACATTTGGACAGTAACCACAGAAAAGTAATCTAACTTGCTTTGTACAAATGCATGGTAGCTCTGCAAAGCCAGATTAATGGCTGTATTACATAAGCAATAATGCCCGACTGGGTGTATGTTAATGTGTAATTAATGCTCACCCAGTGGTATTATGAGGCTTGACACCACAGGTGGAGGACCTCTGCACCCCTAGAAGGGCATTAATTGCACATTAACACACACCCTGGAGGGCATTATTGCACTTAGAGAATGGGTGCTCTGTAAAATTGTTGTGTTTTACTTACTTATTTTTTAAGTTTTATATATATATATATATATATATATATATATATATATATATATATATATATATATATATATATATATTCACTTTATAATCTTGAAATACTGAAATCTCGAATTTAAGTATCTCGAGACTATAAAGCCAGACATTCACAATACTAAAACCCCAAAAGCGTGAAATTCAAAATCACGACTTTTAAATACTCCCTCCACCACACAAACAAACATACATACACCTTCCTCTCCACACTACAAAAAAACAACAAAACACACACAAACACAACACAAATACACACACCTACCCTACATATAAGTGGGGGGAAAGCCCCCCTGCACTCCCCATGTGGGGGGCTATGCCCCCCACACCCGCTACTTATATATACTAACTCCAAGGTCGCACTAAAAAGGCAAAGACACTAAACCCACCGATACATACTCTATATTCCCCTTGCACAAACACACACCACATACATACAAACACCACCACTCTCAACACTTACACACTCACTCTCTTACCTACCTTCCCTAACTTACACCTAAAACTTCCCAGCACACTCACATAAAATAAAATCCCTACCCAAACCCTTAAAAAACAGCACTTACCTAAATCTCCACATATATCCACACAATGGCAGGTAAACCGTATCCCACAGCACACCACACATTGCAAACACAGCAAATCCAACATACTGTGCCACCACAATCACAAATTCATCATTATGAATTTGATTAAGTGCAGTTTTGCTCAACTGCACTTTCGGCACTTTCATCTCAAGATACTGAAATTCGAGATTTCAGTATTTTGAGATACTAAAGTGCTTATATATATATTTGATGTAAAATAGGGCTGGATTTACGAAGGCTTGCACGGAGTCTAAGAGTAGAGTAAGACTCCATACAGCCAACATGTCTGCCGAGCGATCCAGGAAAGCCGGCAGGGGTGTGCAAGAGAGCTCCTAAAACGACTCTTGCACGGACAGGATTAGTTTATGCAAATTACCTCATTTGCTGCTAAAAGCTATGCAAATGAGGTAAATTTGCAATCCAGGAAACACTAACCTGTCCGAGTAAGAGTAGTGTTATTTGCAGAAATGTACTCAGTTGGAAACTGAGTACCGTTCTGCAAATAGCAAAACGGAGCCATGACAGCTCCAGATAAAGAATGTATCCAGTTGATGAAGCACACCAATGGCCAAATATATGGCCATTGGCATTTTTATGTGTTGCAAAATAACAAAAAGTATTTTTTTTTCGAAATAAGTAGCACAAACTATAAACCAGGATAAAGATAAAACCACACACAGGTCTAATCCAAAATAGCTTAAAAAAGTATGGACACCAAAATTAGTGCTTTCATTCACTTTATTCCACATGAACCTCTTCAGAAACAACTTACTCCACCCTACAAGCACTTTATATAGTAAGTGTAGTATATATATATATATATATATATATATATATATATATATATATATATATATATATATAGATATATATATAGTGTTTCTGAAGAAGTTCACGTGGAATAAAATGAATAAAAGCGCTTATTTTGGTGTCCGTACTTTTTTAAGCTATTTTGGACTAGACCTGTTTGTGGTTTTATCTTTATCCTGGTTTATAATTTTTTTTCCTTGATCTCCGATGTTTAAGCATAGAGCAGCACCGCGCAAACATGCGGCACACTAAAAATCAGAAAATCAAATCTTAAAAGCCACAAATATGGATATAATTCAAAATATTAATCTGCCATGCAAGTGAATGGCAGGCTGAAGACAACATGGCTACTGAGTAGGGGTTGCAAAGGGGGGAAGCTCAGTCTGAGAGATGTAACCAAGCATTAGTAGGCAATCCTACGCAAATGAGGATAAGGATAGTGAATCCCAATTTTTCCAGTTATGTGAACCATGTCCCTAGAGTGTAAGAGTAGGATAAGGGGAGTAACAGAGTAGAAGATGGGTGACATCATGAGGGGGTATGTATCAAAAAGACTCTAAGCTCATTGGAGCGGAGTGGCATGTGTTTGCTGTGAGTTACTCAGGACTAAAATAGGTATGTCTACAGTTGTCTAAACTGAAACCCAGAAACCGAAGGTGTATGCCGTGGCTATCACTAAAGTTTCTTGCAAAGCTGCTTACACTGTGTGCGCGCGTGTGCACGTGTGTGCGCATGTGTAAACCCGTCTAAGCCTGTGTGCGCATGTGTGCACCCGTGTAAGCCTCTGTAAGGCTGTCTAAGCTTGTATACACGAATGTGCACCCACCTAAGCCTGTGTAAGCTTGTGTAAGCCTGTGTGCGTGCCTGTGTGCTCGTGTGCGCATGTTTGCACTTGTTTGCGTGGCACTGCCCCCTGTGGAAACAGAAAGAGAAAAGGAAGGAAAAGAAGCAGTAGGAAGTTAACCAAGGAGAACTAGCAGAGCTACCAGGTGAAATCAATCAGAATCAGCCAATTACACAGGCAGTACACTAGTCCAGCCCAGCACTTAAAACTCTGCAAACAACAATCCCCCATGTTTTTCCTCAGAAACACTGCAACACTGCAGTCAACAAAGAGAAGTGAAAACTTAAAAAGATTAAACTGAGACATAAAAATGTTAGGGGCTGCCATTGCTGTTATAAGGCAACATGTGCAAGATGCTGAGGGTGGTGCCATTGTGAATGTTGCTGAGCAACCCACAATGAGGAGACAGAGAAGAGTGTACAGACCCAGGGTAACCTACCCGGGGCTACATGAGCTGGAGATAGTGGAGTGCTATAGACTGGACAGAGGGCTCCTGCAGCAAATTGTTGAGCTGTGCAGTCCACACCTCACACACAGAACCAACAGAGGGGAACCCATCCCAGTGGAAACCAAGGTATGTGTTGGCCTAAGAATACTAGCAACAGGTACCTTCCAGAGACCAACTGGTGATATGATGGGGATTTCACAGGCATCAGCATCAAGGGTACTGCACCAGTTCCTGAATGCTATGTCAGCACATGTCGGTGATCATGTATATTTTCCCAATTCCCATGAGGTATTCCAGCAATATGGGTCTCTTCCAGCAAATAGTGGAATACCCTGAGGTAGTGGGTGCAATTGACTGCACGCACATACACATCAAAGCACCAGCTGGTGAGCGGGGTAGAGCCTACATCAACCGCAAGGGCATCCACTCCATCAACTGCCAGGTCGTGTGTGATGCCCTGGGCATAATACTGAATGTGTGTGCTGGCTGCCCTGAACGCTACCACGATTCCCATATCTGGCATCTGTCACAGCTGTGCCAGACATTTGCCAGTGGGGACATCCCTGATGGTCACCTAGTTGGGGATGCTGGATATGCACTGGAGCCGTGGCTGATGACACCCATCAGAAATGCACACACACCTGAACAAGAACTCCATAATGAGGCACACACACAAGCACGAAATGTAATCGAGCATGTGTTTGGGATGCGCAAGTCATGGTTCTGGTGCCTGGGCACATCTGGTGGAGCCTTGCAGTACTCACCAACTACATGTACCCAAATTATTATGGTATGTGCCATGCTACACAATATGATCCTGTGAAAACAGCTGCAGCAGGAACAGCATGGGGCAGGGCTAAACAGCCCCCCACCATTGCCAAGGCCTGCACAGGCACAGTGTGACTCTAAGGAGGAACAACCTGAGCCTGCCCCAGTAGGCAGAAGGAGGCGTGCCCAGTATGTCTTGTCCTCAGCAAAGAGGCAACGCATAGCACATACTCTGCCTCAGTGGAAACCATGGAAATGATACCTCTCTCTGACTCGCACATAAAATAAAAGGGATGCCTAACTTGACACTACCTGTTTCCAAACATGTATAGGCAGTGTAGTATGTGCATCCGACATAGGCAGCCCTGCAGCACCACCTGAGGCATGATTGCCATGTTTTAAGCAATATAAAGCAGTGCAAAGCAGCTTTCACCAATATCTAGTATATGTAAACAAAATTGCTTGTGCAATGTTGAGCAAGGTCAGGGCAAGTTGAGCAAAGTCAGTTAAACATGCTCATATCTGCTTTACTGTTCCTTAAGCAGTCTGGTCTGGCCAGCATGAAAATAAAAAGCAGTGATAGGCCTTGAATCCAGGACACTGTGCACTATAGTCACAGTATTAAACCACTAAGCCATGATAGCATTTCAGTGGCACAGTCACAGCAGGACAATTGTACACTAATGCAACCACAAAGCAATGCTGTATCATGCCCCTAAAGAGTCAAATGGGTAACCTTCCCCACATGCCTATGCAGACAGAGAACATCAGGCCAGGCGTTGTGAAGTGGGTTATATAGGCTATAAAGTCGCAAGCTAATATACGTGACATTGGATGCTAAAATATGTAGTACAGTAGTATGCTTCAAGCCAGTACAATAGGCAACAGTACAGACTGTAATGGTGTCCTGTACATAGCAGTGCAGGCACAGCAAATGTGTATAAGTGTCAGGTGAATCCCACATCCTATGTACACCCACAGTAACAATCCTGTGTGCCCACGGGTAGAAATGTACAAAGAATAGCTGTCCCCCCTGTATGTAGAAATGTTGATAAGTCTATGCAAAGTGTCTCATGGAAGCCCTTCAGGCACAGCATGATCTCTGTTGATCTATGACACAAAGGTGAGCCCTGCTGTAAAAATACAACTTGATTTACCATACACATATAGTATAAATGTGTATACTGTGCATGCTCACACACTCCAACAAATGTAGTGGATTTCATTCAGCATCACACTGAAAGGGCATACTGGGTATGCTCACACACTTAAAGAAACGAAGCAAATGTCAGACAGGAAGATACTGAAAGGTCATACTGGGCATGCTCACACACTTAGGCTAAATACGGATGTGATAATAAGGGATCTATGGACAAATGTGTATAGTCATCTCTACTTCCAGAAACACATTCACAAAGTGGATTGAAAATCCTGCTATGTGTTCACACAAACTGCCAAGGTTTGTGCATGTAGGTCAAGGGAGGTTGCCACTACTCAGCAGTCATCAGACCTGTCAGAGAGTACCACAACACACTTGCGATGACTGTGACTAGGATAGAAACACCAATGAAGTACCTTAACAAGAGGATTACTGGCCTCAAATAGTTGCCCCATGCAACAAGACTGAAATGTAACCCAATTTGTACTCTGTTGCATACTGTCTACTCAGGAGATCTCTGCCCAACAGACAGGTCCATGTCATGGTTACACTCAGATCTGTTCTGGGTTACAGCTCAATGGCACTAAATGTACAGAGCCAACTGATATTGCCAACATCCTGGCAGATAGGCTCAGTGTTAACTTTACCCCCCTCTCACCCATGAAAGAGCACATGTCTATAATGGAAGACTGCAAAGTTGCTGTCATCATGGCTGCACAGGTAAAAAACACTCTCTAAAGCCAGTATCACAGCAGCCATGGGACTAGATAACTTCCCAGGCTGTGTAGTATCTACTTCCCTGAAGTAAACATTAACGTGGAAGGCCTGTGGCTACTGAAGTTTCCAGAGGACTGCAAACTAGGAGCCATCATTGTAAACACTAAAGATGTGGACATCCTACAAAAGGGCCTCACTGAGACAGATGGCTGTTGTCCAAGCCATGGGCTGTAGCTCAATGTCAAAAGGTGCATTATCATCACCTTTGTTAAAAACACTGTAGCCAAGAACTACAACATAGGTGGTAGTATACTTCACACTGTAAGTGTGACAAGAGACCCTGAGTCACAGGTGGACAGTGGATACAGCTGTGATAAGCACAGTCCCACAATAGTCAGGAAACCCTCTTATGTGGCACACCTCATCACAAAATGTGTCTCATGCAGAATAGAAGAGGACATTGTTCCCCTCTACTCACCACTCACTAGAACTATAAAAGAGTACAACACCACTGCAGCTATGTACCTCATAAGACACCTACAACAACTGGAAAGCCAGCAGCAATACCTCACAAAGAGCATTAGTGGCCTGAAATACATGCCATACACAGACCATTGCAAAATGCTCCATCCGTACTCCCTTGCATATCGCCTACTCAGAGGTGTTCACTGCCTAACATACAAAGCTATGTCAAACATAGAGCTGTTGGATATGATCCACATTAAACACTCACAATCACTCTGACCTTTGGACCCAAGACCACGAGTGAAATACAAAAAGAAGGGGTGTAGCCATTTACCTTATGGATATCCACACCTTCAGGTTACTGGCACAGCATGAGGCATTGGAGACATTGGAGACCATGCAAGTGCAACTAACATTGGGCAAAGCTGCCCATCAGATTGTAGCCTGCTACAGATCATGTACCTTGTCTCAGGAACCTCACTCAGTATTCTGTAGAACAATGGCAAATATAAAAGTCCTATCAAACACCATTATATGAGGAGATTACAACTACTCAAACACTGAGTGGGTGAATTACTCATATACAATGTCCTTTGCCCAATGTGTCCTAGAGTTAAGAAACACTAACACCCTGGAACAGCTGGTCAGCACACCCACTAGAGGTGACAACATACTGGACATGATCATCACCAACATGGGGTACCAGTGTTCCACAACAGAGATAAACCCCCCACTGGTAATATCAGATCATTAAGTAATCCCACTGGACATCCACATCCCACCCCCACACCCAGTCAATGAAACCACTGTGAAGACATTTGCAAAAGCAAACTGTGTGTGGTCTCCTTGGGAAGGAGCAACCTTTTAGAAGAGTAGTGAAATACCTCAAAAGTGGTAAACTAACCTTTGTCAAGTCTGATGATGTCACCATCCTACAAATATACCTGTGGAAAAGAGAACTCCCAATAATGTATATAGTGTGTCGTGTTAATGCGCACTCCTCTAGTATTATAAAATAGTTAAATAAGGGTTTGAATCCTGCACTTGGTGAGTGTATGTGTGTGATACTGTTGGTCAATATGTTGTAGGTTTTGCTTTTACTATTGTATGACATATCAGTATGCATTGCACATGTGAGCTAGCTGTGTGGCAAATACATATACGTACATGTTACCTCAATGATTGCATGTGTGGTAACCCTGCTTTCTCCAAGAACACAGCTGTCATCCTTGCCAGACTATGCTGCTGCTTCCCAGACCTTAGGTCACATCTGTATGCTTGTGACAAGCCCAGCCACTGCAGTGATCCCTGGCCTAGGTCATCTGTGTCACACAAAGTAATTACGGTTCCTATTGGAATGTGTGTGTGAGGGTCTATGGCCGAGGTATATGTCAGACCTGTTCAAATGCAGCAAAGTCTGTCAATGATGACTATTCATAACAGGTGTTGAACAACCTTTGTGGATATACATGCAGACCCCTTATTGCTTATGTGATCCACTGAGGGATCTCAAAATACCTTTGGAAATGTGATTAACAAAGGACAGATGATGTAACACTTGGTTGCATGTACACATCGGTACCTGTTCATCATATTGTTGGCTAATACCTATGTGGTACTGTGGGGATAATATGTTCCGTAAAGGTGGATGACTATGCTTAGTTTGGCTTATAGCTTTCCAGCATGGGTTTGACAACAGGCATCTGTCTGTATGATACCCTTGTGCAGGATGTGTGTGTCATCTGGAGAATGCATTATAGGCCACAGTATGTATTACTAGATGTGGACGGACATATCCCTACTGTGATTGCCTGTACCTAAGAAAGCTATATGCCAAACAGGAGTGGTGTCAGTAATGGGTGCAGGTGAATACCAGTGGTTACTGGCATAGTATAGTACCTGAAGCATCCAAATGTTGATGTATGTCCTACATATGTGTGTCAGTTGTCAAAACATCATCTAACGATTGGTTATGGTCAGGCTGTGGAAGTGATGTATACTACCAGAATGCAAAACAATGACAGATAGTAACAGTATCACCAACAGCACAGTGTCAAACCATGTCATACACACATGTGTAGTCAGGTTACGGAATGTGTGTAGTACAATGCTTACTGGCCACCAATAGAAACTATGAAGTGTTACTGTGTAATACAGAGCATGTCACCCTAGCCATGTGTCCACTATGCACGTACATGCAGATAGTGCACCTCCACCATGTTCACAACTGTACACCTGCAAATCTGTGCTACACACATCCCACACATACTGTCCACTCTCTAACACATGCTGCCAATACTGCACACATCAGCCAAGTGGCACGTGGCCGGACAATACACAGTTGGAACCAACACTGGTGTAAACAACACTACAATGACAATCATAGCTTTAATGCATCATGCCTGCTCAGCTACACCTTCAAGCATATCATTATACTCTACTGCTGACAACATGCTAACATTGCTATACTGCTATATAGACACCCTGTGCATCAGCACCATGGTAGCCAGTTCCTGTATCGATGTTACAGATGACAGGAGGCTGCACAGGTTTCATCATATGCACAGGGTGTGTTGTTGGTTTGCCAGAGGCCTACAGTGAGCCATCCACTTGACATGTATGTGTGTGTGTGTGTGTGTGTGTGTGTGTGTGTGTGTGTGTGTGTGTGTGTGTGTGTGTGTGTGTGTGTGTGTGTGTATGTGAGGGGCAAGAATACTGGAATGGGCCAATGTTGTTGTAATGTGTGTGGGTATGTGTTAGCCCTAGGTGTCTGGAGTATGTGTGTGTGTCTGCATGCACACAGTTCCACCATGTGGCTGCCATATAAGGGTATTTGTGGGACAGCCACAGACTGTACCTGCGAGGCTTTACAGATCAGCATCTCTGGCCATGGATACAGTATCTGTGCCTGGCAGGGGTGCTACTGACACTATCAAGTACTAAGCCAGACTGGGTACTATCCCCAGAAGTGGATGGATGTTCACTGGACACAGGTCCCTGCTGGGACTGTCCAGAGCCATGTGTACATAGTCTTCTAGGAAGTTCTATGGACAGCCCATCCCCAACATTGCTGGGGCTGGTACTGGCACTACGGGAGTGGCTCTGGCTTGAGGGATGTCCGTGGCGACTGCCAGCTGCTGATGTTGCTGGCATACATCCACATTGATGTCTTAACCATACCGCACTGTCCTGACACATGGACATGACAATGCAGAGGATATCTAATGTCTCTCCCCAACGTCTATCATTGACTTCAGTGTAATGACAGATGGCACCTGCTAGGTCATGGATACTGTCAATGACGGCGGTGTTATGTGCCCTCTGTGCCCTTAGTCCCTGTCTGGTGTACCATTCCATACGTGCCTGTGCCTCCATGACAGCCTGGAACATGCGTGATGTTGTCAGACCTGTGGCACATCTGCCAGTGGCATGATGAGCAGCAGTGCTCCTACGAGAACCCCTGGACATCTACCTATGTGGTACCCTTCCAGACATCTGGGTATGGCTGCTGTGTTGGGATGCATGTGCCATGGATACCACACTGTCCTGGCCAATGCCAGCTGTACACTGTCCCTCAGCTATGGGCATTGGTGATGGATGTATTGGCAGTATGACTGTATGCATGGATGGGGTAGACAGCTGTGTACTGTCGATTGGTGGCTCAACGACAGACCCTGGCAAACATGCCTGTGCCTCCACACACCTATCTTCATTATCACTATGTGGCTCAGTGACATCAGTTTCCCTGCTGCAGTGAACCAGCCCTAACACAGCACCTGTGGGAGGAAGACAGGAAACACACTTTATGACCTATACATGATGTCGGCAAACATGCACACATGATCACATGCACACATGAACACTTGCACACATGAACACATGAACACATGCACACATGAACACATGCACACATGCACACAAATACACTCCTCACTACAGCAGATACCCACACACACCACCAGCAATCCAAAACATACTCAATAGTGGTTGAAGGTGGGTTACAATATCACAAGGCAAACAGTCATATCACATGTGTCAGCATGCAGAAAATTTGTTGCTCAAGACCATGCAGTGCGAGTGTAGATAGCCCTTGTTAATAACAGTATAAATGGCTTTGATGCACGTGTGTTGTTGTTCAGTGATTGGCCTCACCCTGGAACGCAATGTGTACATGGACACAACATTGCTGTGCAAGTATTAAAAGGTCTGCAATGTCCTGTGCACCATCACTCACAGGTATACATACCATGGCTGGATGTGTATCTGTGTGTCACATAGATATCCATTTCTGATTACAGTGTCTGTGTCTGTAGCAGATAATTGTGGACACAGGTTTAGCACATGCATGCTATGTATACACACAGGATGAGTGGTGCATGTATACGTGATGGAATACCATTGCTCAACATGGCCATTGTACAGTGGTTATGGTGAGTGTAGGACATATTGTGGACATGCCAGTGCCAGCCATGACATGGCATGCTACAACATGACTGCAACATTGAACATCACACATACCCATTGTGTGTTATGTGACCTATACACTCAATAGCATTACAAGACATATATGTGTCACTTTGTACAAATGGCGATTGCTATGCATATTGTGTATAGGTGCATATGTTTGCACAGACACAACATTGAGGTGCATAGCAATGACTGCTATGTGTAGTACTGTGGTCACTGTAACTGGATGGGGTGTAGTACCATGAGCCATCATCATCATGCATCATGTGGTCACTCAAGGCTACTAATGTGTACCAGACCGCCACCTAGCATGCTGTACCTGAACTGCAGTACCATGGCTACATTTGCAATTACACAGCCACTTGTTACATGGGTTTGTAAGGTGCCCAATAGGGAGCATTGCCTAACATGAATGTGTTATGTCTTGAAGAGTGTTGCACAGCCCCATGATAGGCCTCTACCCCTCAGGTATATTATGTCTGCTGTGTGGATGACATGTGGGATACTGAAGTGTGACCTTACAGCGGGTGTCTGGATATGCCATGTGTAGCATGTTAAGGTGTACTGCGTATGACAAAGTTGTGTATGTTGTGTACATGTGTATCAACTATGCCTATCCAATGTCCAGTACGGTGTTGCCACAATTGTGTGTGATGCTCTGTGTATTGCATGTGATTGAGGCAGCTACTGACATTACTGAGATGTGCATAGTCTCACAGCAAACATGCACAGCATGCATTATGCGTAGGTGTGTTACGTGTATATGGCCTACACTTCACCTATGACATTCACATTTCATTAGCAATATTACATTTATAACACACTTACCAGCATTGACTGGCTGCCTTGCTGTCACACCAGAGGGACCTACAAGAATATGAGACAGTTTGTCTGTGGCCACAACTGTGGCATTGCTACTGTGAGTTTGCTAAACTACAGTAGTACAACAGTCGATAGTCACAGGCGTACAGATTATATTCCACATATCAGTATTGCACAACACTAGGCAGCACAACTGCTAAACACACAGTACACATCTCACATATGCATAATCTACCAATACAGTTAACAGTAGCCTGCAGATAGGGCATGTTACCTGCACACTCCATGTCAACATGCTGGGTGGCTCTGGCCTCCATGATGACACATGTATGTTGCTGTTCCTGTTGTTGGCCAGGAGCCACCACACTTATGAGCAGCTCCTCCACTCTGGTGAGGGGGGGGGGGTGAATGGCTACCCCATCACCTGTGGCAAGCTGTTGTCTACGGATATCAGACACATGCCGCCGGACTTGTCTAATTAAATCACTGCAGTGATGGCGTACCTGCTCATATGTCCGGTTATGCATGCCTATGTCATTTACCTGACGAACAAGATCTTGCCACAGTGCAGTCCACTCATGCTGGTCCTGGCTGGTTCTAGAGAACAGCAGGGTGTAGTGCTGCACCAGGCTGCTGTGTATTTCCTGTTCCTCTGCAGCTGTATAACACGGGTTGCATTGGTGGGCCATGCCCCTGGAAGACAATTAAACAATATGTGTGAGCAAGTCATGTGGCACACTTAACATTCTAAAGTACAGATAACAATTAACTGCCATATATAGCATCCAATTGGCTGTCAGAGGATACACATGTTCAATACCACATATTAGCGCTCAGGCCACAACTGGCTGACAGTGCCTGGCATGCTCTATATATCAAACCATGTTCTGCACAGCAGCAAAGAGAAGCCAGTATGTAAGGCTATACACCAGTACATGGCACACTGTATGTGACACAATGCACCACCTAGCCACAGGAGGTATATATCAAGCTAATGCATAAAGAAAGATGTCATCCATTGCAATGAATGTAAAGTACAGTTACAGTATTACCAGTATACCACCCTAGTCGTTGATGCCAAACCCCTGCGTAACATATGTGCACAGTTGTTAATACAGGTGGCATACTGCTGTACTAGACTATACATGTTGCTAGATACACACGTATACCCTGTAACACACATATGATTGAGGGCATGGTACAGGCATAATTACACACACATCAGACATACATACAACACACGAATGTATGCCAACCCAGATGAGCTTTACCTGTGTACCATACAGTACTGTGTGTCACTACTTATAAAACCTTATGCCTGAGGTATGTAATCTGTGAGGACTACAGGGAACACACAAAACAATGTTTCCAAGCAATGTGAACATACACCATACTGTACTGTTTAGGCCTACAGCTTCAGGTAGTACTACAGTTCATATGGGAGTTGGATTCACCAGCAGTCCCACTCACTAAGCATACATGTATTGCTTTAGTCTACAATGGGACACCACAGTCGACAACAAGGGACTACGTCACACCGTATGCCATACTACTTTTTCTGCCTAGCAATAGCATACACATCTTTTGCTGGGATCACAGCTAGGACACAAACTACCATGACAGAAACAATTTCACACTAAGCTATCACAACTTTACAGACCTTGCACACATTCACCAACACATTCACCATCACACTCAGTCAACCTTATATAGCAATTATTGCACTAAGTACATGTGTGTGTGCATCGTGTCATAGGTAGGTAATACGCTATTGGCCCTAGGGCCTACAGCAGCCTAGCCATATGCTACCCTGGCCTTTGACACACATGTAATTTCACTTGCCCCTGTCAATCAGAGCCACAGAGGTGATTCCCGAGGTGTATTTCCTATCTCCCAACCTATCATCAGGAGTATTTATGACAACTGCTAATGAGGAGCTTTGTTTGCTATTGATAGGTGGCTTGTTCCAGAGTATGGCATGTCTCTGAGATGGAAATCTATCCCTCCAGCATGTGCTGTTTAGTGAGCTGACAAGGTTTAGGGCCCTAGAGCATGTATCTCGGAAGGATTATAATATGTTTATGTGGAGGATGTCCAACAGCTATAGGTGTGACATAGCTCTGTATGTTAGTCAGAGGTCACCTCTGGGTAGGCGGTATGCAACACAGTCTAGCTGTGGGTTTGTGAGTCGGTCTGCATAGGGAATCTGTTTGAGGCCGGTATTACTCTTTGTGAGGTATGTCTGTGGCCTTTCCAGTTGCTGTACTTGTCATGTGAGGTACATACCACATGGGGCATTGTACTCTATAATGGGTTTTCAGTGTGATGAGTAGAGGGGAATACTGACCTATATTTCCCTAGATGACACACCTTTTGTGATGATGTGTATCACGTAGACAGATTACATGACTATTTTGGCACTGTGATTATCAAAGGGGAGGCTACTGTCCACCTGTGCCCCATGTTCCCTTATCACACCTTCGGTGTTAGGTAGACTACCATCTATGTGGTAGTTAATGGGTACAGTGTTTTGGCAAGAAGGGATGGCACTGCAGTGTCAACACTGAGCTTTAGTCCATGCCTTGGTCACCAGGCACCTGTCGCAGTAAGTATGACCCCGTGTGTGTGTCTCTCTCTCTCTCTCTCTGTATATATATATATATATATATATATATATATATATATATATATATATATATACATATATATATATATATATATATATATACATACACACATACATACACACATACATATAAACATCCATTACTGTACATATAGATGTACATATAGGCACATATACAGTCCACTCTTCATGGTGGGAATATTAATTATGCGACAGTTGTGAGATATACAGTTATGTAATAATATTGCACAGTGTTGTGCATAATGCATTGAAGGCATCCTCAGCCCATGTAGCTTTAACAGGCCTCACTGGCTGCAACACTGCAAAACTAACAAATCATACCCACAGCGTTTAACCACCACATGTCATATACCAGCACTGCATGCTGTTTTCTTTGCCACACACTACAACCTACATAGAAATATGCACATAACAACCTTCAACAATATATCTATCTATATATATATATATATATATATATACACCCTTCACAAACAGTTGCAATATGTCCCTTGCCCTATGCACATGTACAGATACCTATAGATATGTACTGCTGCCACATATGGATGATTCACGGTATGTAGAGTACTCTTCAAAAACATCTACTACATGCCAGCAAATACATATGTGTTACATACCTTTCCTTTGTATTTCTCTGTTCCGTCTGTTTTTAAAGGAAATATTTTTTTTTGCTCTTTCTTTTTCTGTGTTTGTCTGTTTCTATGTCTTTGTCTTTGTCTGTGTCTCTGTCTCTCTCTCTCTCTCTCTCTCTCTCTGTTGCTGCAATGATATTATTGCATGTGTGGACAGCAAGTACAGCCTGCTTTTCTAGGTATCTGCACATGTGCATGTGATGGCCTCTGCACCAATTGGTGCCCACCATTTAGTAATTGCATGCAGCCTGCTGTGTGGTAATTGCAGTACTCACTGTCATAGCAGCCCACTGCTATAAAATACTAAGTTAGGTAGGCGTAGCCCTTTCAGCTTTCCAAAGTGGGGCCCATGCTTGTTTTCTGTGCACATCGTTGTGTCAGTCAGAAGGTTGGTATACTTCTTAAATCTGAAGCTAGAGTTGTAGCCAGTGATTTGCATGTTGTACTCAAACCTGAATGTTGCTGCATCTAGTACACACTTGTCAGTGTAGAATTTTACTCACCCCTCCAAATGCTAACACAAGATACATGGGAGTATGTACTTTCTTTTCTAATTAGTCAATTAACTGCCATACAAAAGTAGTTATTGCAATGTATTCTTCTGGCACATGAACTGTTTGTGAACTACTATACTGTAAATATTAATTTACTCACTTCTGAACAGTTTGTGTTTTTTTTTTTGTGTTGACATTAGCACAGGCTGCTCAAGACAACTGGACAAATTTCAGTACTGAGTATGCCTACCTACATCCTTGGTAGAGCCTGAATACGCAGGTATATTGTTCTTTTGGGTAGGGGTGCAGAAGTACAGATAGCATTATTTATTATTGTGTGATGTTTATCTTGCTGAACATACAGGGTTGCTGTGTACCTGATAGTCTATCAAGGCAAGTAGTCTGTCTGCATAGCTCCCACCTGTGGACATATCCAGATGGTAGCCAGAGGCTAGCCTATTATTCTTTGTCTGTGCACCACACCAGTCTTTTCAGCACTGGAGCAATGGCATTGTCGCAGTTGGTTGCTACCAGTACATGGCTACATCCTTTGATATTTCTGTATTGTACTCCTACAAAAGGGTATGCTTGTGGGACTCCTTCCAAAGCTATTTGCAGAGTGTGTAACAGCAGAAAAGCTGATATGCCTGTGTGTTCCTGCCTCTGCCAGGCCTCTGATACACTCAGGTATATATTTGAACAGCCTCAGGGAAAGGTACATTTAAGTGAGGTACACCTGTAATATATTACAGACATTAAGTTGAGACTGTGAGAGAATCAGAGAATATGTATTAATACACCTTTTCTGACGTGCAAACAATATCTAGTCTTACTTATTGACATTATTCATTAAGTGTAATTCCCCACTTTTCTGCCTAATGTCAGTACTTTTCCGAGGGATTGAGAGGGACACAGCTAACATTTGTTTACGAATCAGGGACATCCCTGATAAGCAGTCACAGTTGGGAAGTATGGCCTCTGCCCTATTCAAATATGCCAGTGTTTATCCTGCTCTGATACTGTGTGGGGTTTGTAAAGTGCTACTGTAACATTATTTCCTGCTAGAATGGCTGATTCTCTTTTCACAGTCATGTCATGCAATTCCACAACAACTGCTGGTAAAGATCCACAGAACAAGATTTGTGTTATGGCATTCCTATTTTCCCTTTACATTCACTCATTGTAATGCATGATATATTTATTACAGCACCAACTTGTTGTGTGTCTTTGGTGGCTTAGTGGTACTTCATGCAGTATAGTGTGCCCAAGGTCTGGGGTTTGAGACTGACAGAGCTGTTTTATTTTGCTGCTCAGCAGAAAAAGGGCCCTGCCATGCAGAGTGACTAAGGCACTTTTAAGCAGTTGTAAGCGGGTTTGTGCGAATTTGCGTGACACTTAGCGATGCTTAGCTAAGCGCACACAAGTGTACATTTGCGCACACCCACTAACTACTGCTTAAAAGTGCTTACTCCCGCTAACCCCCATGCTAATTTCTTTGAAAGAAAAGAAAATGGGGAGATAGGAAAGTGATGAAAAAGGGGGCACAAAGAGAGAAAGACAGTAGGGAAACCAGCTCGGGATGTGCAGGACGGGTATAGGGAAGGTCCATAGCTGCCCATTTCTTTACCAGCAACAGCTGTGCATATGTTAGAAATTTGGAGTGAAAATTGAAACCTTCCACTCCTGAGAGAGGGGTGAGGACAACAAAGTATGTTGTACTGCCAATTATAATTATCAGTTTACATGTCCAGTGGGCATGTGTGCAAAATGGGCAGCTATGTATGGGGCGTACTTTTTTTGTGGGAACAGATTGCCCTTTTTTGTTTTTTTCAGGTGAGAGTGGAATGTGAGGTAGAGGAAGTAGGTATATTTGGGGAGGTAGGTTGGGGAGGTAAACAGACAAGACAAACAAGACGCATACAGGGGCAGAATATGACACATGGTGAGTGAACACAATTGACAGGGATGGATGATTGGATATCGCAAGCCCATGAGCCCGCAGATGGCAACAGTGGAACTGAGATCCCCACCCATGGGCAATCACCACTGCACCTTCACAGCCCAGAGGGTGGCTGTGCTGGGGGCTGAGTAGGAGGGGCAGGCTCACCCGTGAGTCGTGCCACTCATGCCTCAAGCTGGTGTAGAGGATCAGCGACCGAACGCTTGATCTCCCTACGCACCACAGCCTGGACCATTTGGAGGGTGATAGGTGGCCCTCCTCCGGCCATGCTTGCATGGGGTGGATGAGCCCCATCCCCTGCAGTGTTTCCACCTAAAGGTGGCACAGGGCCACCGGAGGAGGAGGTCCCGGGCTGGGCACCGGACATGCTGGTGCCAGGTGCCATCGCCAGCTGAGGTGGGAGAGGAGGGTGTACTGGGACCGGCCTTCCCATATGTTCTATGTTTAGCAGGATTTAATGACAATATGGGTTAGCAACAGACAACAGCATTCCAAATTAGTTGTAACAGCATGCAGTAGTATTCCCATTAACCCAACACACAAGAATTCCAACAGTTGAACAGCAAGCATAACACCTGCATATTTAGAACAACAGTGGACATTCCAACAGCATGCAGGGTTGATTGGTGGCAACAGGCCACCAAGATTGTGGTATGTGAACAGGGCACATGCATCAAAGTACATGCAGATATTTATAAACCAATAGGACATATGTCCCAACAAAGTTTTTCAGATTACACATACCCATTTAGGTGTGAAATGGCATTATTTATGACCATAAAGTAGGGTGTAAAAAGATCACTCCATTAACAACTTATATATACTTATAACTTTACTCTACATTCCTACTGACTGCAGGTATATATCCCCTTCATGTATTATTACACTAGGCAGTGTCCATTAAATTGTGAAATGGGTTTTGATAGTTGTTTATATACCTGATCTGTATCTGACATACAAACTGTTCAAGATGCAGATGTTACTGCTACGTATTTATATATTTCATTTATATTCATATATCTACATATCTGGCTGTCTTCAGGTGACATTATCAGCTACATTTAAACAGATCCCTACATTTCTAGCAGCACACTGACATTTGTGGGGAACACAATCACAAGCTACTCATGTGCCAGATTAAGCTGTACATGCTAGCCATGAAGCAACAGTTGAGGACTGTATATATGCTTAAGAGCTACTGGCATTCCCTTCATCCACTTTATATGGACCTACACAAGTGTGGATTGACAATACATAATACAACTGCACTATTTCCATAATGCAAGGGTACAACAACATATCAAAGAAAGTGACACGGACACAGTCCAGGAATTATACCTTTATTAATTACATTACACACTTTTGTAGTGGCTCTCTTGTTCATTTCATATTTTGGTGCATGCAGAATACTTTTATTCCAGACTTATTATACCTTTATTAATGGGTTACAACACTTTTTCATGCTCTCTTACTTATTTTATATTACAATATATGCAGAGACTTTATTCAAGACTTATTATACCTTTATTAATGGGTTATGACACTGTTTTTCAGGCTCTCTCACTTATTTTATATAATAGTACATGCAGAATAATTACTAACCTGCCTGGTGGCGCAGCCTTAGCAGCCTATCTGCATAGGCTTGCAGATTCGCAGCACGGACACCTGCAGCTTTGAAGTAAATAAAGGGATATTGAGACATACCTATCCATTATATAGACTACAATAGCATTTCTTACATACTTCATTCCATGGCTACCTACTCAGTAGTGGTGCATCTTGCATGTCACGGGCCTCCTGTATCCATCGGTTCAGTTGGTCCTGCTTCCGTCTCTTCAGGTCTGCATGGTGGTGATGGACCTGCTCACCAGTCCAAGGGACGCATGTGGCACTGGTGAGATCATGAGCTAACCAGTTTGAAGCCTCCACTTTGTACTCCGTCCCTTGAAATTGGCCCTGCAGGAGTCTTGACTCATGATGGTGGACAAGGAGCAAAACCATGTATTTTGACTCCTCGATGCCCCACCGTTGCGCTCGAAAGCGAGTACCCTCTCCAGCACCGGCCATTCTGACTGCAGATGGGAGCTACAGCCAGTTATGGCGAGTATTCCTGCCTATGGAGCTTAAATATGCCTCATTTCCTGCACTTATTTGTGATTGGCCGTTTTTGAAAATTCTCAGCTAACAGCAAATCTGCTTAGCAATGGTTAAACTTCCATTTATAAGTATATGTATGTTAACAGTGCTTGTTATGCTAAGTTGTCATGGCTTAGTAGTTCAGTACTTTGATTATGGTTTACAGTGTTCTGGGTTTGATCCTTGTCATTGCTTTTTATTTTACTACTGTCCAGACAGGCTAGGGGGTGTGGCTGTGTTTAGGCGACTTTGCTCAACTTTGCTCTACGTTGCTCCACGTTGCCTGATGTTGCCCGACGGTGTGCTGGTTAGCGCAGTGTGCAGCTCCGTGCAAACCTATTGTGCTAGGTAAAGTGCTGCTTAGCTACGGGCAACTATATTGCGCTAGGTAAAGCGCTGCTTAGCTATGGGCAACTATATTGCGCTGGGTACAATGCTGCTTAGCTATGGGCAGCTATACTGCACTGGGTACAATGCTGCTTAGCTATGGGCAACTATATTGCGCTGGGTACAACGCTGCTTAGCTATGGGCAATTATATGTCAATATCCTTAATGCTGCTCACCTTCTTATATTTATATATATACATTTTGTTCACTAATACATAGGCCATTTCAATGCCTTTTACTAAAATTTCATTCATATATGTCAGGAATTATTTTATATACTAATTTAAAACATAAAATCAAAAGGGAGTGGTGGGATTAGAACCGGGGAAATGTCTTCTTTTTGTGTGAAGGCTCTACCACTACGCTATTGCTATTTGGTGTAATTTGCATAAACATTTCTTATTATGTTCTTCGATGTCGAAATTGCTAACTGTAGCTAAGCAATGGGCACACCTGCGCAAACACACGCAAATACGGGCAGCTATATTGGGAATTATAAAAAAAAAATAAAAAGTTTACATTTTACAATTACAAAGGGGTTTAGTATGTGGGGATGTGTAGTGTTTGCTATGTGTACATTTCAGCGGACTCGCTCATTGCACTTGTCATTTTCACATTTATATAGTTGCAGGGCATGGATATTTGGACTGTTCGGCAGTCCGACACGCCTTCTGCAGTCTTACATGCTCCATGTTATCCTTCCAGTTGAGTCAGCGAGCCCTCATGAATATGCATGGCGCGCTGATTTCTTCCTCTTAGACTGCCGTTTCCGTGTAAGACTTATTTAGTCTTACACGGAGGATTAGTGAATCCCTGCCATAGTTCTCTGCCTAATGTTGCAAACTTCCTGTAATATATCTTAATGGTGTTGGAGGATGCATTTTACATCAAAGATATATAAAAATGGTACTTAAAAATAAGTAAAACAACAATTTTACATAGAGCCCATTTTCTCTCTTCCTCTCTCTCTCTAATACACAGTATGTGACAGTCTTTTTCAGTCTGGAAGAGTGTGGATGAAGAATGTTCCTTGATATGAGATACATTTAAGAAGTATGGCTAGCCAGGTCCTGTAAAGCTGTCCACTGCCCATATATAGTTAACTGCCATCAACTTAAAAAAATAAAAGTCAGTGATAGAAATTCAAGCTTCTCTCACACTACAGGTATACTATCCATTGCATACTTTTAATTTATGGGCTTTCTGCACCATTGTACCCCAAATGTAGGCAGCAAATCATATAGATTGTGGATAGAACAGAGAAGAAAGCTCACAAATTCAGTAGTCAGGTGTACAACACTTGCCAACTAGGGCACCACAGCTGACATGTCTTTGAAATGAAGAGCTATGAGACAATTTATTTATTCATTTGAAATGATGAAATGTCATGTTTCTGTACATAAATAAGTAAGTAAATAAACACACAAATAAATAATGGAAATGAGCCTGTAGCAAAATAGCACCCTAAGTGACCACCTAGTTTACCTGTGCGAAAGTCCATTTTAGTGTGTATGTGTGGGGTTATGAAAAAGGTGATATACTGTGGTATGGTGTACCTGAGCATTGAGCTCTGTAAAAGTATAAGAATATAAAATGAGACTGCTCATGTACATGATGGTTTTGAGCACAACTCTTAGCCTGTCTAAAGCTTTCTTCAATATAGTACATATGAAAGAAAAAAATGGCAAAGAAGTTTTTGAGTTCAAAGAAAAGTACCAAATATTAAATAATGTTTTATGTGGGAAGAAATTAAGAATTTAGCTAGTCATGGACAGTACTTTGGCTCAGTAGTTAAGTTGCATAGCTCACAACTCCAAGTTCTGGTGTTCAATATTTATTTGTGGTCACTTTCATTATGTGTACTTTCCATGTTTAGCCTTTGTGTGTTTTCCACTGGCTACTCTATTTTCCTCTCACTACCCCAAACTATACAGATTCGCTACCTGCTCTGAAGTGTGCACATATCTTGCTTTTACCCTCACCCTTACAGGGTCAGTTGTGAATGAAAAGAATACATCTGGTTAACAAATGGAAAATAAAAATAAAATGTATGCAAATGAAGTACTTGTAGAACCTCAACTTATTTGAACACCTTAGGAAATACAGAGTCTTCATAGAGCCAGTGTTCAGGTAGGCTAAACATATTGAGGAAAGCAGTAAAAAATAATGTTAGTTAGGATTTATTACAATGAATGGTATCATCACAATAATAAATCAAAAGAAATTATGTATCTTCACATATTGATAAGTACTTGCTCACTGGTTCATCACTTTCACATTCTTTAGTCATGATAAAACTCTCCCCCCAATCATCTCCCATTTGAAGAAATGCCAAGGATTCCTCCTTACATTTATAGATAAAGAAATGAGACAAATCACCTGTTTTTTAAACTGCTGTAAAACTCCTTTGAATTATAGCTGTGCTACAGTTATTAAAAAAGATGGAACCATGAAACAATCTAAAACACTTTTACTTCAATCATGGCACTAAAAAGGGAACTGCAACAGCAGCATTATTTCGAGTGGCAGGTAACTGGAGAATCTTAGAATTGTAATGTTTTATAATACCTATTCCACCTTACATTCATTACATGCTTTGTCCTACTCATGGATATTTTTTTTCATTTTTTTTAAATAGAGAAACAGGAATCTGAAAATGCTTTCAACTTCACTAGTCAGTGTTTGTTTCGGGAGTAGCTGCTGTATATTATGATCTTTCTCACACACATACACACACACACACAGACACACACAGACACACACACACACACACACACACACACACACACACACACACACACACACACACACACACACACCTAAAAAATAAAAAAAATACATTTAGAACTGAATGGATGAAGTAGTATACTTTATACACAGAGTATAAAGTCACAGAATGCTAGAGTAGCTATCTTTACTATTTTTAACACATTAATGCTTACAAATGAGCAAACCTTTAAATCAGAGAAGTTCATGGAATACCAGTTTAGTGATTGTTTTCTCCACAAATCAGCATTTCTTTTCTCCACAAACCAGCTTAATAAATGAAGCTTACAGAAAAAAAAAGTGAACTGCTATTCTACAATGCGTACTCTGCATGTACTTGCATACAAGTCTAATTCACTTAAAAGTTAATAGAACAAGTTTTGCTTCATGCTTGCATGGTATAGTCTAGGTAACTTGTCAGTGTAAAGTGTAAAGTGTCTTTACTTTCAGTAAAGTGTCTTTGTGGCTGCTTTTGGAATAAAAGCATTTATATACTTTCCAGGATCAGGATTTATTTGTGCTTGGTACAGTGGTTTTCTACTTTTACAAGTTTGCTGATTTTTCCACTTGCTCGTTGATTTTTTATCAGTTTGTGTATGGAGCAAACACCGAGCGCAGATCAGGGTCCTAGGAGTACTGAGACAGGCGAGGATGTAAGTTGATTGGACAACTAACGCAATTGATCGGCCTACTGACGCCGCTAAGCCCAATCATTTGTTACGCCGCCGCCTTCCTTACAGCTACCAGGAAACCAGGAGGCTATACAGAAAGCTGTTGGTACGAGGGAGAACACAACGGACATTTCGAAACAAGTAACTGTAAACGGAGATGAAAGCGATACTAGCAACAACAGCCTAGAGGGTTTTCCTCACATTACTGTGGATTTTATAAACACTAACACCAAAAAGCCGAGGGCATGGCGGCAAGACCGAAAGTACAAAGAAAACAACACCATGGTGCTAGGGACAGACCAAACAACATTCCAGGTACACAGAAATTGGTTTCTGAATGTTTGAATGCTAAATATGGTTTTAGTTTGGAGCACGGCTCCACTAAATACAGTGCTACCTTTTTCACATTGTTAAATGACCTGAATTTTTCTAACCAAATACAAGACTTTGGACATTGACAATGACTATCTTAAGCACTGTATTTCTCTCAATATTGTTCCCAAAGGCCTAAGGGTCTGCAAGTACCCCAATAATGTTACAGAGGGCTCTGATTTTTGTAATGAATTAACCTCTATCTTTGACAATTGTGGGTTCAATATAATGAAAGCTATTATTAAAAATAATGAGAGATTAATGGAAAAGTTGCAATATGACATTGAAAATATTAACAAAGCCATTTTAAATGATTTATTGTATACAGTTGAAGCTAATAGAGTGAAATATCAGGGTGTGTTTAAAATGTTGATGCAAAGTGCAAAGAGATACAAAACAGAAAGATAGGTAGAGTATAAAAACACACTACCCAAAACCAAAACTACATTTAGGAATAGTTATGGTAATTGGGGGAGGGAAGAAAGACATGATTGTGATTGGCGGGAACTTGAATATGAAGAAGAACAAGAACAAAATTTTGAACCAGAGGAATACCCACCCCTACGAAGATCAGAGAGATTAATGAACCAAGACAAAGTCTATTATAATTCAAAAACTACAGGAGGCAATTTCAAACGAGACAACAGACTTGGAATTAGTTGATGGTATTACTAAAGACATGTTTACTTTTACCTATGATGGTTTCAATATTTTCAACTATTCCAAAGTCAGTATAGACAAATCCTGGTTTGATTTATTTTCAAAGGATTTACCTTTATTCCCACCCAAAAATGGACATATTCAAACTACTGATAGACATAAAGTTATTCATTCGAAAAGAATTTAGAATTGTTCTTCAAAGGTAGAAACTTAGATTGTGATGTTAATCAATTGAAGCGTAATAATTCAACCCCCACACATCCTCAGCTCAAAATTTTCGATTAAAAAATTGAAAAAAATTAAAACCAATTTAACACACGAAATATTTCCATTCTAATTTAACGTCTTTACCTAAAAGAAATACCTTTAACTATAAGCAATAATCGTGGATCTGAGGGTTATGAAACCCGACATGTAATGACAATACAATATGAAGGGTTAAATGATTCAGAATATTACATGACATGTTGATGGAAGGATCTATTGATCAAGGTACTTATAGATACCTGGTGGTTGAGAAACCAAAATCCCTTGTATCTTTGGGATCCCCAAAGTGCATAAAACAGCCGTGATCCCACCCTAGAGACCAATTGTGTCAGCTGAGGGCTCAATAACAGCCCCTTTAGCGAAATTTGTGGATCACAAAGTGAAAAAATATTGGAGGGCTGTGACAACATTTTGAAAGATTCATGGGATCTCTTGAGGAAAATTAAGCCTACCTTATATACTGACAATGTTGCCTTTGGCACAATGGATGTTATTGACTTATTTGGGATGCATCCTCATGACATATAGGGTTACATTGGTTTGAGGAAAAGCTAGTTGCAAGCAAAAGGTTGACTCACACAGATTTTAGAAACACCTTAACCTTGATGGAGGTAGTATTGAAAAATATTTTATCTACTCTCCAAGGAGAATTTTTTAAAAGAGAAAAAAGCAATGGCAATGGGTGCACACTCATGCCCATATTATTATTACATATTATTGGAAAGAAAAGAAGAAAAAATATCTTCTAAATTCCCATTTTTAATGAATGTGTTTTTTTTTTTTGATCTTTTTTTTTTTTGAAAGGGGAGTAAAGGGAGTAAGGTAAGGAAATTTTCAACCTTTGTTTATTTAAACAACACTTCTAGTTTTAAAATTTACTAGTAATTTTGACATTCAAGAATTGAGATACCTAGATGTTTGTATTGAGAAGAAAGATGGATCTTTCACATCACGTATTCACAGAAAGGACACCTTCTCTAATTCTTACTTATTACACCAGTTGCCATCCCACCATCAGAAGAAAGGGGTAGTAAAGGGCAACTGGTGAGGCTGAGTAGGATGACTGACAATGAAGTTTTCTTTGAAGAAAGCAATTTTTAAGGAATCTATTTATCAAGAGAGGGTATCCATTAGAACTTTTTAACAAAGTGATGGATGAAGTAAATATCAAAAGAAGTGATTCTTTTGCCCTATTTTGGCAAGGATGAGAACTTGGTTTTAGTTGAACAGCATGAACAAAAGAAGGAGAGAATAGGTCAGGACTTATTACCACCTTTTGTCAACAATCAGCATTTTAAGAAACATTTTCTAGGGAATGGAATAGCTTTTCCAAATTTTCTGATTTAGAACATATTTTTGACAATGATCCATCTTACATTTACCGTAAAGGTAAAAGTATTAAAAATATTTTGGAGGCAGGTCAGACAACTAATTCTATTCACAACAGTAACAGATCAAAGAAAGGACTATATAAATGTGGAAAATGTAACTATTGTACACACTTAATTTGTGGAGACACACTTTATTTAAAAGCGAGAAACATGACTTTACATCTCAACACCTTCTAACTGTGACACCATAGGAATCATATATATAGCCATTTGTAAAAAATGTTCCTCCTTCTATGTGGGTAAGAGTGAGAGAAGGCTCAGGCAGAGAATATATGAGCACCTATATGATGTCAGGGTAAGAAATGAAAAGAACGCACTTAGTAAGCATTCAACAAAATGTGAGACCCCTGGATACCAGTTTTTTATTTTGGAGGTTGTCCCCACCAACCCCAGAGGTGGCATGTGGGAAACACTCATTGAATACAAAGAATTGTATTGGCAACTCCTTCTTGATGCAAATAGGAAATTAGGGCTCAATGAAATGGTGTCGATAGCCCCAGTATTAAAACTGAGGGCTGCAAAACTCTAATTTTATATATATATTTTTTAAATTGCATTACACATTATTAGTACAAACAATGAATCTTTTAAAATCTTTTAAAATGTTTTTAATATTCACTATTTTTGTAAGGAAAATGTTTTCTATTTTAAGATGTATTATTAATTCATACCCCTAGATGGCTTTACTACCTTATTTATTTAAATACACCTTTTGGGAAAGACAGTATTTAAGTCACCAAGTTTATTAATTATAATTAAAGTATTTTTATCATGTTTTTAATATATAACTTTTACATGATGAGTTTAGTTATTGTAGAAGTTTAAATCTTTGTATTTTAACTTTACGGCTTTTATGCTTAAAAATTCTATGTATTCTTGCACTTTAAGCACTTTACAATACGATTGGTCAATGCAGTGATGACAGAATTCAAATGGTATATAAAAATACTAATTAAACAATATGGCCAGTATTACTGATGAAGTTGGGGACGAGCGTTTGTTGGATCACGTGGAGTGTATTTTCTTGTGATCAGCGTTTATCTGGAGTGTTGAAGTGTCTTTGTGGCTGCTTTTGGAATAAAAGCATTTATATACTTTCCAGGATCAGGATTTATTTGTGCTTGGTACAGTGGTTTTCTACTTTTATAGTCTAGGTAACTTGTCAAATTAGTGCATGTACCTAGTAATGCCAATTATTATTATTTAATGCCGGGGACATAAAAGCAAGCCACAGCTTTAACAATCTGTGGGAACTAGATCTACATTATTTCAGTTTCCAGATCTGAATGGGACTGGATAAGCAAAGATTATTGAAATGTGGGTAGTAGTAGCTAGTGATGTCACAAAGTGGGAGGTAGTTAACTAAACGGGGTGATAATGTTTGCATTTCAGTCTGAGGCAAGGAACTCTATTAAGAACCAGATTAACCACATAGTGTATCTGCATGAGAAGCCTTGCAACACCCAATTCAGAATGGATCAGCCCAAACAGTGGTTGTATAGGAAACTGTGTCAGAAATCAAAAAGTGTTGCATCATCAGCTCTTCTTGTAAAGCTATATTACACTGTGTGAGAAATTCTCAATTATTAAGTAACTACAGCTGAGAGGTGGTGTTGCTGCTGTGAATTGCATTCCTCAGCCAGAAATTGTGAGTCAGTCCATGCTGCAGTGTATTATTTTGGAGGAGATTTTTAACTACCCAATAGGGCAAGAGGCATCTCTTCCAACTTGCTTCATCAATATGCCCAAAAATGCACTCTACATTTCCAAAATAGCTTTGAAGTTGTAAAAATCTGATGGTCTGCCAGCCCAGCCACATAGAATTTTGTAAATAATTCTATGTCATTGTAAATATTAATATGATCCACAGGCTGGTTTCACAAATGTAAGAAAAATGTGTTATGTGCTAAGCTTCAAAAATGTAACCACAGTGCATCCTGCTGGAAGAAAGCTGATAAGTAAAGAAATTTACAACTGTGCATGATCTCAAACTTAGAGAAAGGATGTCTAGGCTAGTAAATTCTTTCTATTGTCCTAAGACATGGATAATTACTAGGTTTCACATATAAAGTGTCATTTATTGTTGTGGCTTCCTGGCAGGTGCAGATTACAAAAAGAAATGTTAAAATTTTAAGTTCTGTGAGCCTGGGAAATTTAAGTAGAAGTGTCAAGGATGATGTAATCTGAAATGACTCAGCAGTAATGTGTATTATCAATTTAAGATTTTCTCAGAGAGAAAGATTTAGCATTTTGTATTTGTGTCTGAACCTGAACACATCAGCTCACCAACACTTGCTTTGCTCTGCAAGTAGGATCTTAGATCTTAGTATTTCTCTTAGAGATAGATAGAAATAGTAAGCTTAGTCTAGCTGTTTTCTATATTTATGTGAGACTATCCTACAATGTTGTTTTAAAATTTTTCCTGTGAATTCTGAACTCTCTAATGTCATTTTGTTGAAATGATGAGTGTTGTTTTGTATTTTTATTATTTATTATTAAATATTTTACACCTTTGAACTGTGGCTGGTTTGTGTGTAGAGATATTTAAGATCTTAAGAGTACCTGCATGTAGTTGGTGACACTGTATAGGCCACTCCTAAATAGCTTTCAAGTCTTAGTCACACTTACCAGTTGGATAATAATAACATTGCATAGTAGAATTGGACACCCTTTGATAAGGGCCTTTATAGTAGCTGATTAGGGTGGTTGGTGGCAGGTGGTACTACTGTATAGTCTGGGCAGAAGGGGGCATAGCTGGAGAATCTGTGCCAGCCTTCCCCAGGAGTGTCTGTGTGTTTGCATATAAATCAAATCTCAAAGTGTGTGTGTGTGTGTCAACTAATTGGGTAGGGGCATGAAGCACTGGTTGGACAGAGAGGGTGCTGGAGGTTATGGCTTGACCACTCAGCTGAGATCTGAACCCTATAGCTGTGCCAGTGGGGAGTTTTATTGGGGATCTGGAGAGAAAGGGAGAAACCAGCACCAGACTGACTGTGATCTCTGTGTGCTCTTAAGGGAAATTGTACTTTACTGTGTGTGTACTTGTTATCCTCCCAATGTGGACACCCCTCGCTGGTGCTAGTGGTGAGGATTGAGGCTCCTTGATTACTGGGCCAGTGCATGGGTGTCACATATTAATTGTTTGGCAGTGGTGGGATATCCACATCAAATATTAATTGTTTGATAGTGGTGAGTTAGCCACATCACATACTAATTAGTCTGTAGTGGTGTGGATAGTGAATTCCTGTAGCTTGCGTACAGTGATCACTGAAGGTGTTTTTGTACTCTAAATCAGCCATGCAGTGAACATTCAGAGTTCAGATCACAATTGTTTTATTTCTTTGTTTAGCTTAGTTAGTCAGGGAGACCAGGCAAGCATGTCAGCAGATGAGTATGGTAAGTTGACAAGGAGCCAGTTGGCTGAGATCTGCCAGGCTAAAGGACTGGTGCATGGAAACCTGAATAAGGCAGACATGATTGCAGCTTTGGTCCCAGCTGTATCAGAAAATAGCAACCAGGAGGATGATCAGACTGGCAGTGGAGATGTAGAACACTCAAAGAATGGACAGCTCAACCTTTCTACAGAGAGCTTAAAAATCCATCTGGAGTTAAAGAGACTTGAGTTGGAGGCCAAGGGTTTGGAAATAGAAGCAGCAGAGAGACTGAGGCATCTAGAGACTGAGGAAAATGAGAAACTGCGATGCCTGCAGGCTGAGGAGAAGGAGAGGCAGAACCAACATGAAAAGGAGATGCTGACTCTTTGCCAGAGTCATGGAGTTAATGGAGAAGGTAGTAATTAGACCCCAGAGGCACAAAAGGTCAGTAAATTTTTTCCACAGTTTACAGAGAGGGATAAGTTTGATAATATCATTCATATGTTTGAGAGGGTATGTAAACAGTATGATGTCAACCAAAGGCTCTGAGTACAGTTCCTGACCCCCTTACTCCATGGTAAAGCTGTAACTGTGTTGTCAAAATTATCTGATCATGATTTTTTTAAACTAAAATGTTGTAAAGAATTGTTTGCTAGAATTATTTAAGCTAACACCTGAAACTTATAGGAAAAAGTTTTGTGAGCATAGATGCAAAGCAGATGAAAGTGTGTGTGAATATGGTGTTGAACCAAGCACTTATTTTCATAGGTGGGTGAGTGGATGTCAGGTCCTCACTTTTGAAGGGATAGCAGACATTTTGGTGTGGGAACAAGCCCTTATCACTTTGCCTGAGGACATGAGGATCTGGTTAGCTGATAGACAATGCTCTATGATAGATGAATTGGGGAAGAAGAGACACCTATACCTAGCAAGCAGGGCATCCCTGCATAGGAAAGGGACACCTAATGCTGCTCATGGGTCTAAGGGAACCCATGGTGGGCATCCCAGACTGCCCAAACAGAATCTGTCAGTAGCAGGGGAAGCCACTAGTCCAGGTATATGTCCAGGACGTAGGGTTACATATTTTAAATACAACAATTTGGGCCATGTGGCATATAGATGTCAACAGATGCAAGGCGGGGAACAAAAATGTGAGGGAGCCGGTAAGTGGAAAGGACAAAATGCCAAAAGTAGGTTGTCTTGAGACAACAAGGGTACCAAACTACCACAAGAGATTATATCCTATCATAATGAATGCTAAAGTGGCCATTGCTAAGAGAGACATAGCCTCTGATATAACCATTGTGAAGCCTGCAATGGTTACAGAGGAGCACTACTTGCCTGGGCAGTGTACTCCAGTTAGAGCTTTAGGAGAGACCCCATTCCAAATACCTTTAGTTAGGGTTCACCTTGACTGGGAGGGTGGAAAAGGAAGGCAGCAAGTAGGTGTGTTTCAGGGTATCCCTGCAGATGTCCTGATAGGGAATGATTTTGATACTGCAGTACCATTTGCTCATGCAGTTACATGTAGTCAGGCTTGGAGACAGGCATGTGGGTCTGGTAGTATGAGGGAGACCCAGACAGACCTCACACTTGCAGCCAGGACTGGTGAGGTGGTTACTTCAGGGAGGGAGCTACCCTGTAGAAGTGAGACTGAAGGTGAGCCACAGCTGCTTGTGGGTACTGATGATGCCCTTGGACAGAGTGACTGCAAAGGTAGAGGTGAGTAGTAGTACCCAGGCTGACAGTGAGGCACTGCTGTCAGAGGATACCAGACTTTCTATGGAAGGGGAGCTGGGAAGGGTTACAAAGAGAGAGATGAGACAGGTTCACCTCTCAGACCCTACATTACAAGGCCTGAGGCAAGTAGCTAGTGAGGCACCTGATTCTCAAGGGAAGGGGGAATCTGCATACTGAGACAAAGGGTTACTGTACAGAGAGTGGACCCCTGAGGGAGGGCTAGAAGGTGAGAGGATACAGCAGTTGGTAGTGCCTAGAGCCTACCATCTGGCACTTCTAACCATAGCCCATGATATTCCCTTTGCAGGTCATATGGGCATAAAATGTACAAAGAGATGTATTATGCAGAACTTTTATTGGCCTGGAATTTCCAGAGTTGTAACAGGGTTGATGTGAGCAGTGCCAAAAGGTAGGCAAGGCAGGAGACAAGGTGAAAGCTCCTTTGATGCCTTTGCCTGTGATTAAGAAGCCATTTCAGAGTGTAGCTATGGATATTGTGGGGCCTCTGATTACCCCAAGTTCCACAGGGAAAAGTATATCCTAGTGGTAGTAGATTATGCTACAAGATACCCTGAGGCAGTGGCTTTGTCCTCCATTGAGATGGAAAAGGTGGCAAATACTTTGTTAGAGATTTTCAACAGGGTAGGTTTCTCAAAAGAAATACTGACTGACAGAGGTGCCAAATTCATATCAGACCTGCTGACTTGTCTGTGGAAGTACTGTGGGGTGAAGCCCCTAAAGACCATCTCCCCAAAGCTAAGAATACAGCATCCATGGGACCAGATGACATCCCAGGCTGTGTACTACATGAACTACAATATGAACTGGCACCTCACCTAAGTGTCATGTTTAATCATAGCCTCACCTCAGGTTTCGTGCCCACTGAGTGGCGCACAGCTACAGTTATCCCACTCCACAAGGGGGGAATCCACCTTGGATCCCAGAAACTACCGTCCCATCAGTCTGACAAGCCTTATCTGCAAGGCCATGGAGTGTATTATCATGGAACTTATAAACAAAGACATTGGCAACCTTCAAACACTGGACCCCACCCATTTTGGGTTCGTGAAGGGCCGATCCTGTCTCCTGAACTTGATTGACCTCTTCAAATCAGTCTCCAGAGCCATGGACAAGGGTAAGGTGGTCCACACAGCCTATCTAGACCTTGCCAAGGCCTTTGACACCATCCCCCACTCTGAAATCATAGATAAACTTGCTAAGCTGGGCATTAATCCCTACGTCACCCAATGGGTTGCTAACTGGCTTACTGATAGAACCCACACTGTCAAAGTAGCCGACTCCAAATCCAGCTCCAGATAAGTGACAAGTGGAGTACCTCAGGGTTCAGTCCTGGGACCGCTCTTGTTTGGCATCTACTTCTCTGAAGTACAGGCCAACAATAAGGGACTCTGGATAACAAAGTTTGCAGATGACTGCAAACTGGGAGCCATTATTGAATCCCCAAATTATGTGGATACTCTACAAAAGGGCCTTACAGAAACAGATGCTTGGTGCCAGAGCCATGGGCTCAAGCTCAATGCCAAGAAATGTATAGTTATCCCCTTTGGGAAAAAACATGTATCTGTGAATTACCATATAGATGGCAGTATACTAAACACCGAAAGTTTGAAAAGAGACTTAGGGACACAGGTGGACAGTGGTCTCACCTTCGATAACCACATTGCCACAACAGTCAGGAAATCCTTCTATGTGGCACACCTCATCACTAAGGGCTTTTCATCCAGAAAAAAGGAGGTCATTGTCCCACTGTACTCATCCCTCATTAGACCCATTATAGAATACAATGCCCCGTTTGGTATGTACCTCTCAAGACATCTGCAACAACTGGAAAGGCCACAGAAATACCTCACTAAAAAAATCACAGGCCTAAAGCAGATGCCCTACGCTGACCGCCGTAAAAAAACTCCAGCTATACTCTGTCGCATATCGTCTACTCAGAGGCGATCTTTGCTTAACATACAAGGCCATGTCAAACCCAGAGCTGTTGGACATGCTACACTTAAAGAAATCCCAATTCCTCAGAGCCACATGCTCCAGGGATCTAAACCTTGTCATCACAATAAACAAAACATGCTGGAGGGATAGGTTCCTGACCCAGAGACTCCCCAGACTCTGGAATAGATTGCCCATACATGTCAAGCAGAGTGCCTCTTTGGTCCTCTTGAAAAGGAACCTTGACGATTGGATGGGAGAAAGGAAATTCATCCCGGGGATCACATCAGTCATCCTGCTAGACAGGGGCCAGGGAAGTAAATAGTGTAGGAAGAAATAGCCAGGGAATTGTTATGGCTAGGCTTGTATAGGCCCTAGTGCTGATAGCCTAGTACCAACCTATGAACCTATGAACCTATGAACCTACCATCCCCAGACAAATGATCTTATTGAGAGGCTAAACTTTACACTCAAGTCCATGCTGCATGCATTTGAAGACCAGTTTAAGAGAAGTAGGATAAATATTTGCCCCATCTGTTGTTTGCTTACAAAGAGGTTCCCCAGGAATCCACAGGTTTTTCACCCTTTGAGTTGCTGTATGGGCATGGAGTGAGAGGACCTTTAGATTTAATTTGAGATGAGTAGAGGGTGAGTGTGAATCTCACCAGGAGTCTGTTGTGTCATATGTTCTAAACCTCAGGACAAGGCTCAGGGAACTCATGGTCTTGGCCAAGGAGAACCTGGCAGAAGCCCAGCTGCAGAAAAAGGTCTGGTATGACAGGAATGCTCAAGCTAGAGAGTATGCTGTGGGGCAGCAGGTAATGGTTCTCATTCCTGTCAGGCACAACATGCTGCAGGCAGCTTGGGAGGGACCCTACAAGGTGGTAAGAAAGGTAAGTGATGTTAACTACATGGTAGAACTGCTAGGCAGGAGACAGGGGCACACATTGTACCATGTTAACATGATGAAACCTTACCATGATAGGGAGGAGGCCCTTGTGCTGAGTATTTGCAGTGGATTGCAGGATGAGTCTGAGGGAGATCTGGTGACTGATCTCTCAGTGAGGCTCAGACTGACACCTCAGTGGAAGGAGTAGCAATCCCAGCAGCTATGTCCTACCCAGGTTCAAGAAATCTGAGCAGTGTTACAGGAGTTTGGGGACATGTTCACTGGGAAACTAGGGTGCACCCACCTGGTGCAGCACCAGGTGGATACAGGACCCCAAAGGCCTATTATGTAGGCCCCTTATAGTCTGTTTGTCTCTCTCTCTCTCTCAGGCACCCTATTAGGGGCCTATTATGCAGGCCCCTTATAGGATGCCTGAGAGAGACAAACAGACTCTGAGTGAGGAGATACAGGAAATATTGGAACTAGGGGTAATTCAAGAGTCCAGCAGTCCCTGGTCATCCCCAGTGGTGCTGGTGCCAAAGAAGGATGGCAGCACCAGGTTCTGTGTGGACTACAGGAAATTAAATAGCCACACAGAGTCAGATACTTACCCCGTGCCTAAGAAAGATGAAGCCCTAGAACAGCTGGGTGGGGCTACATATCTTACCACCATTGATCTTATCAAGGGTTACTGGCAGGTGCCCCTGACTCCCAGTGCTAGAGAGAGGTCAGCCTTTGTGACTCCTTTTGGCTTTTATGTGTTCACAAAGAGGCCCTTTGGAATGTAAAATGCCCCAGTGACTTTCCAGAGGCTGGTAGATAATATCCTAGCAGGAGCAGGAGATTTTGCCCTTGCTTACCTAGATGATATTGCCATCTACAGCCATTCCTGGCAAGAGCACCTTCAGCATGTCAGGGAGGTGCTGGGCAGACTCAGAGGGCATGGTTGACCATTAAGCCCAGCAAATGTCAAGTGGGTATGGCAGAGGTCTCCTACTTGGGACATATAGTGGGATGTGGTAAGATCAGGTCAGAACCTGTCAAAGTGGAAGCCATTCAGGCATGGCCTGCACTTGTTACCAAAAAGCAGACGAGGGCATTCTTAAGGACAGTAGGGTATTATAGAAAGTTAATCCCCAGTTATAGTACCATACCTGCTCCCTCACAAACATGACAAGGAAATACAAGCCAGATAAGGTAGTGTGGACCCAAGCATGTGAGCAGGCATTCCAGAAGCTTAAAGCAGCTTTGGGAGGACCCCCTGTGTTAGCCAGTCCAGATTACAGCAACTAATTTGTTGTGCAGGTGGATGCTTCAAACCATGGGCTTGCAGCTGTACTTGGCCATATTTCTTCAGAGGGAGAAGAGCACTCAGTAGTTTATCTCAGTTGTAGGCTCCAACCCAGGGAAGAATGCTCTGTAGCTTTAGAAAAGGGATGCCTAGCCATAGTGTGGGCACTGCAGAAACTTCAGCCTTATCTGTATGGAAGGACATTCACTGTAGTTAGAGATCACAATTCCCTAACATGGTTACATTGAGCTAGCCAGCAAAATGCCAAGTTGCTAAGATGGAGCCTAGGTTTGCAAGAAAATTATATGTCAGTGCAGCACTGCAGTGGGGTTAGCAACACCAATGCAGATAGGCTCTTAAGACAGGGAATGGGGAAAGGTATATTCAGATAGACTCAACCCTCTCAAGAAACATTTCTCAAGGGTCACTTGAAAAACTAGCTTGAGTTCTCCGGAGGGGGGAAGTGAAAAACTCAGGTGCTGCCAGCCCAGCCAGATAGAATTTTGTAAATAATTCTATGCCATTGTAAATATTAATATGATCCACAGACTGGTTTCACAAATGTAAGAAAATGTGTTATGTGCTAAGCTTCAAAAATGTAAACACAGTGCACCCTACTGGAAGAAAGCTGATATGTAAAGAAATTTACAACTGTGTATGATCTCAAGCTCAGAGACAGGATGTCTGTGCTAGGAAATTCTTTCTATTGTCCTAAGACATAGATAATTGCTAGGTTTCACATGTAAAGCATCTTTTATTGCTGTGGCTTCCTGGCAGGTGCAGATTACAAAAAGAAATTATACATTTTTTTCTTCTCTGAGCCTGAAAACTTAAGTAGAAGTGTCAAGAATGATGTAATCTGAAATGACTCAGCAGTAAAGTGTATTATTAATTGAAGACTTTCTCAGAGAGAAAGATTTAGCATTTTGTATTTTGTTCTGAAGCTGACAACAACTCACCAGCACTTTGCCTTGTAAGTAGAATTTAGAACATAGTTTCTCTTAGAGACAGATAGGAATATAACCAGATTAGTCTAGCTATTTTCTATATGTATGTCAGACTATCCTACAATATTGTTTTAAAGTATTTTCCTGTGATTTCGGAACTCTCTATTAGCACTGTGTTGAATTGAATTATTGTCTTCTGTTTTTATTATTTATTATTAAATATTTTTAAACCTTTCAACTGTGGCTGTTTAGTGTAGAGATAATTTAAGGCCTTAAAGTACTTGCATGCATTTGGTGATACTGTATAAGCTACTCCAATAGCCTTAGCTGTGGGTTGCACTTACTATTTGGATAACAGTAATAGCACACAGTGGAATTGGTTACCCTTTGGGAAGGGCCTTATAGTAGATGATAAGTAGTGGTTGGTGGCAGTGATTTCTACCTTATAGTCTGGGCAGGAGGGGGCATAGCTGGAGAACCTGTGCCAGCTTTCCCAAGGAGTGTCTGTGTGCTTGTATATAATTCATATCTCAAAGTGTGTGTGTGTCAGTTACTTAGACATGAAGCACTGGTTGGACAGAGAGGGTGCTGGAGGTTTTGGTTTGACCACTTGGCTGAGATCTGTACCCTATAGCTGTACCAGTGGGAAGTCTTACTGGGGATCTGGAGAGAAAGGGAGAAACCAGCCCCAGTCTGACTGTGACCTCTGTGTGCTCTAAAGGGAAATTGTACTTTACTGTGTGTGTACTTGTTATCCTTTCAAATGTGCACGCCCCTCACTGGTGCTAGTGGTGAGGACTGAAGCTCCTTGATTACTGGGCCAGTGAATGGGCATCACAAAAGTGATAACACTAGATTTTCTAATAGTTTCCAAGGCTTTCCCTCTTTTTTGGAAATTGTTTCTGAAATAGTAGAAGCAACCAAAGCTTTGCCAGTAAATCTTGAAAGGAATGCTGTATAAAATTTACCTGAGTGGTATGATGTCCCTGCATTGTAGGTCAGCAATTGCAAGAGTCCACTGCTGTAACCCCTGAGCTACAAGGCTGGCATTTTCAGTAACGATTTCCAAAATAAGAGGGAAAGCCTAGGCAGCTATGAGTAAATCAAGTGTTATCACTTCAAAGCTATTTTGGAAAAGTGAAGAGTGCATTTTTGAGCATATTGATGATACAAGTTGGAAGAGAATCCTGCTGCCCTATTGGGTAGTTAAAAATCTCCACCAAAATAATACACTAGCATGGACTGACTTATAATTTCTGGCTTAGGAATGCAATTCACAGCAGCAGCAGCACCTCTCAGGTGTAGTTACTTAACTGGGAATTTCTAACGTATTGTAATGCAGCTTTGCAAGACATGCTGATGACGTAAGACTTTTCGAGTTCTGACAGGGTTTCCTGTGCAACCGATTTTTGTGCTGATCCGTTCTGAACTGGGAGATGCAAAGTTTCTCACGCAGATGCACTATGTGGTTAACCTTTAAGATTAAATCGTTTTTTAAGCTCAGTTGATTAAAATAGGTACTAATAATACCTAGGTTGCAGATTTCAACCATGACCTCGGTATTGTAGCTTTTGCTTGTCTACCATGTCTTTGTGGGCTTTCTCCCACTTCCCAAAAACATAGAGACTTCGTCATCACAATTATTTGTCCATCAGCATATTTGTTGTGTCACTCCTTAGCAGTCTGGAAAGAGTAATTATAGAAAGGAGGAACACAAATTCAAGCTATTTTCACCTTTCAACTGAAGCATAAAGAAGCACATACAACAGATCAAAAAATTGTCAAGCCTGTGTGCCCAGGTAACTCTGCAGTAAAGTCCTAGACTAAGAAACCAAAGGTTGGAAGTTTGAGTTTTGCTTAAGCCTGTGGTTGTTTTTCAAATTAACAGGAGTAGTCAGACAAATTTTAAAAGCTATTATTTTGATCTCTCTAATTAATATAGACTTTCTGATCCACTTCCAGTGCAGGGGGTACAACACCTTTATCTAATCACTCTCTTCCCTTTCCTTGTTATCCCTTCCACACGCATAGTAGATGTCCTTACATTCACCACTGTAATATTCATTACTTACGGTATTCCCTGCTGTGAAGCCCATCATCAAGCCAGTGTACCAAAGTCTACCATTGCTATAAGGTATACTGAATGTCACCCATATACTCCTCGCATAGCATAGGCCTTAAAGGTGATGTTCAGGAGTGCCATCCTCTGAACTTCTTTGCCACCAGTCCGAATGCTGTTTTCAACCATGGATCTGTTTGCCTCTGTATGTTTTTTTGCCATTTTTTTTTTCTGTTTATTGGAATTCCAGTGATTTCTTCTGTTTGCTGAAGTCCTCACTATTGCAGATAAGTACCCTGTTGGGGTTTTTGTTCTTTTTTCCTTTTTTGTGCTGTTTGGGGGTTAATGTCATCTGGGAAAGGTAAATGTCAGTGTGGAGGACAGATTCCCTATAAAGACCTCCACAAAAAAGTGCATTTTTGGCCTAGGAGCTTCTCACGATTATATGTCTTGTTCTATTTGTCAGGCATTTGTCTGGAAAATATTTTGTAGTAGACTTTCTTCCCTTTCATTGTATCATGAGAACCAGCATCTTAAGCTGCTTGCTAAAGGTACTATGGATGCAACTTCCCGCCCTCAGGGTCAACCGTCAGGGAAGAAGAAGGTGAAAAAGGTAAGACCAGAATCTTCCACTGTCCAGCCTCTGCCAGGGGGTTTCTCTCAAGATTATTACAAACCTGGAGACTCACCTGGTTGTGTTGTTGGATTCCTCTGCCACATCTGGGTTGGAGGCCGGTGAAGCTCTAATGGGTGACACATCTGACGAGGCTTTGCAGACATCCATTTCAGGTGGTCAGAGAGAACCACAGTTGGTTGTTTCTGAGGGGTCTGGGGGGGGGGGTTCCATAGTTTCTTCTTAGGGGAAGAAGTTCCTACTATGGTTGTGAAATGCTGTCCTGAGTCAGGGCCCTCTCAGTTTGCTAGGACAGACGTCCCCTTAAAAAAAAAACAGAAGACTAGACATGTTTTGTCTGCTCCAAGGGATCCAAAAAGTGAGTTGCAAGCCTTTACTCAGGGGTTATTTAATGCTCTATTGTCATTAAGGCCTCCTCAAGAGGTTTCTGTTCCTGGTCCTCCTTGGTCTTCTTCCACTAAAAGGCCCAGGGAATTAAATTATTCTGAGGAAAAGTTGGATTCTGATGAAGAATCCCTTACTTATTCTACCCAGATTCCTTCTCCTTTAGACTATGGTTCTGAGGAGGAGGAGGACTCTAATAGTCTAGATACTCCTTCTGAGGAATTTCCTTTGGGGGCACAATCTCTGTAAAATTATGGGATTTTTAAGTGGGACTGTGCACAGGTTTCTGATATCCATAAGCGGTAGCATGAGTTACTGCAGTTGGAATCTCCCAAACCTGCAGTTATTTCTCCTGTCCTGGCTGCTTTACTAGATATTGTACTAATGCCTCTAAAGCACCTGATTCTCTGCCCCCTGCTCCCAAGAAGTCTGACAGGTTTTATAGGGTGCCTGGAGACTGTTCCTTTTTATTCAAATGTCCTGCTGCTGACCCCTGTGTGATGTCTGTAGCCTCTGATAAGCTGTCTCCATTGCTTCCTTTGTCAAGTTACTGTCTTCTGACATGGACAGCAGAACCATGGACAGGCTGGTTAAGAAAGTTTATACTTCTGCTACCCTTAGAATTTAGGGCTATTCATTATTAGACCCATATATCTAGGTATGTGTTGGCTCTTCTTTCTCAGGCTTGTCAGCTTTTTTTTTTTTTGTTCTTCCAGAATCTGAGAGTAAATCTTCTGTTTTTTTCTTTGCTAGGGACCTCCTTTCAAGTAGTTCATCATTCTATCAGATGTAGTTATGATGTAGTGGATGCCTCTTCTAGGGCTGCTGCTTTTGTTTTGTACTGAAGATGTATGCTTGGCTTAGGCTTCAACCTTTACCCAATGATATTAAGGCTATGTAGCTGGATGCACCTCTGGATACTAAACTTTTTTGTTTGGAGAAGTGGCTGCTGGTTTGTTTAAGTCTCTTTAGGACAAGGGAAAGCCTTACAGGAGCTTAAACATGTCTTTGTTTCTCCTGTGACTAAATTTCAAAGAAACTACCCTTCTAAGCCAGCATTTGTTTGTAGTCAATCTCACCCTCCTGCTAAAGGTAAAAAGGATGGTAAACAAGCTCTTCTTGCTAAGGCCACTCAGACTGCAGGGATTCTAAAGCCTTCTTTCCCAACAAACAAAGTGTTGTTTGACTATCCACCTGTTCCCAGCAACATTCCTCTTTCTCTCCACCTTTCTCTTTCTCTTCCTGTTTGGCTTCAAATCACCCAATATTCTTGGGTTCTGTGAATCATTCATCAGGGGTGCTTCATGGTGTGGAATTCTATCCTCCTTTTTTGGGCATTCCTTAGCCTCTGTGGGAGCAACTTCCTTTTTTCCCAGTGGTTCTTCGAGATCTCTTGTCTCAGGGTACTATTCAAGATTTGCCTGTGTCCTGAAGGGGGAAGAGTTTTTATTAAAAAAATGTTTCTAGTGCCTAGAAAAGAAGGTACTTGGAGATTGATTCTAGACCTCTCTCATCTAAACACTTTTTTGAAGTTGCCTTCCTTTTGGATATTGTCCTTTCAGACCTTTTTCCTCTCTTGCTACCTCAGGCCTTCCTTAGAGTCTCTGGATCTCAAGGATGCTTATCTCCATAGTCCAATCCATCCTCTGTTCAGGAGGGTTTTGCATTTATCTGTTGCTTCCTGGCATTTTTAGTTCTGTGCTTTGCCCTTTGGCCTTTCTGCTGGCCCAAGGGTGTTCACCACATGCCTCACTCCTGTGATTGCTTTTTGCAGGCTTCAAGGAATCCAAGTATGTCCTTACTTGGATGACCTGCTGATTCAGGCATCCTCTCCAGAGGTCCTTTTGCAAAATCTTCATTTTACCATTTCTCGTCTTCAAAGTCTGGGGTTCACGATAAACTTGAAAAAGTCTTCCCTCACTCCTTCTCAGGATCATGTCTTTCTGGGTTGCAGGATTCAGACAGTGCCAATGCTAACATCCCTGTCTCCTCCAATGGCCTTAACTCTCATTTATTACTTTCAAGCTCTTCTTCCCCTGGCATCCATTACAGCTAGGGAGTTTCTTAGAGGTCTGGGGTTCATGGCTTCCACCATTCCAATGCTTCTTCTGGCCAAACTTCACATGAGGAAGTTCTAGTGGTTTATAAATTCATTGTGGCTTAAACATGTGCATCCTCTAGACTTTACAGTTCATCTTCTCCATTGTCTCAAGAAGGAACTTCTGTAGTGGATTCAGCAGTTGTCTCTAAATCCAGGGTTCCCTTTTCACACTCCTCTTCTCTCTCAGTATCTGTTCACAGATGCTTCAGATATGAGATGGGGAGCAGTGTTTGGCTCCCTGAAGGTTCAGGGAGTGTGGTCACCTCGTCAACAGAAGGAGCACACAAACATCAAGGAGATGAGAGCTCTTATGCTGGCACTTCAGGCCTTTCATCCTCTTTTCTCTCTGGGGCCTCTCAAGATATTTATGGACAATACCACAGTTATGGGGTATATCAACAAACGTGGGTAACAAGATCTTACCTTCTTTGCCAGCTGGCACTTCTGGTATGAGGTCTGGCTGTCAAGTATCAAGTGACTCTTCAGGCAGGTTATATTCCTTCATTTCAGAACATTGTGGCAGACACTCTGAGCAGATCCTTCACTCAGTCTCATCAATGGATGCTTCATAGGTATGTGTTCTGGACATTGTTCACCAGTGGAGTACTCCTCAAGTAGATCTCTTTGCCTCCCCTCTGGACAGACAACTTCCTATGTTTTGTGCCAGAGTCCCAGGTCCTCTGGTATGGAATGTGGACGCCTTTTGATTTTCTTGGAAGGGGATGTTTCTTTATGCATTCCCTCCCCTTCCTCTCATTCTGAGAGTCCTGTTCAAGATTCAACAGAATGCTCTCAAAATCTTGTTGATGACTCTCTTTTGGCTGCAACAGCACTTGTTCCTCCTATTTCTGCATCTAACCAAGGGCAATCATCACAAATTACCTCACAGGGTGGATCTACTCACACAAGACAAGGGATCTCTCATCCTTCCCCACCTGTCCACGCTTCAACTGACACTGTGGGTGATAGGGTTTTGATCCCTCATAGACACCTTTTTTCTGAGCACATGCTGCACATCCTACAAGAGGCCAGGAAACCTACTATTAGGAAATCTTACTTATCTAAATGGAAGAAGTTTTCTATTTTGTGTCTTTCTCATGACCTGGACCCCCTCACTGTGGATGTTCCTTTGGTTCTCTCTTATTTGTGAGTTGGTCAATGCTGGTTTGGCCTATTCTTCCATTAAGGTCCACTAATCAGCTATTTCTGCTTGCCTGCCTTTAATTCCCTTGTTAGCTTCTAGATTTGAGACTCAGCAATTTTTTAAAGGTGTCCTTAATATTAGATCTCCCAAGAAGCCTGTTCCTCCTCCATGGGATCTTAATTTCATTCTGGAGGAATTGATTCAGGCTCCTTTTGAGTCTGCTGTTTCAGCTTCCTTGCAATATTGTTCTTGGAAGACAGTTCTTTTGTTAGCTCTTACTTCTGCCAGATGGGTGTCTGAGTTGCAAGCCCTTATGGCTTGTCCACCTTTTTTGATATTTCATGAGAACAGGGTGCCCTTATGTACTAATCCTTCCTTTATGCCCAAGGTGGCTAATGAGTTGTCACTTATTCAGTCTATTAATTTGCCTAAATGTTTCCTCTCTCCGCAGTCTGACAATGAGAGGATGCTGCATACCTTAGACTTGCATAGACAGTTCAGATTTTACTTGGATAAGACTAAAGCTATTAGACAATCTGATCAGTTGCTTGTTTCTTTTCATACTAGGTCTTTAGGATTGACTGTTTCCAAGTAAACTATTTCTACTTGGATTTCAAAGGCTATTTATTTTTGTTACATTTTTCATGGCGAGAGCCTTCTTTCTTCTGTAAAGGCTCATTCTACTAGAGATGTGGCTTATTCTAAAGCTTTTGCTACCTGGACTTCTGTGCATACCTTTAACAAAAATTACAAGTTGAACGGTATCTCCAGAGCTAAAGCTGGTTTTGCTAATGCCATTCTTCATGGCTTATTAGAATACTCTACTGCGGCTTCCTCCTCCCAAGTTTCTTTTTGAGTTTTGGTACTCTCCCATAAGTAATTTATTTCAGTGGAGGCCCGGGGAGAAAGCCTACAATACAATACGTAAAAAAAAAAAAATAAAAAAAATGTACCAAAAAAAATAAAAAATAATAAAAAAAAAAAAAATGTTTAAGCCTATGGATGTATGTAATAATAAGTAAGATAGTACAGTAGAGATTTAAAAAAAAGAAAGATAAAAGTAACTCTATTACAACTTCATATGTAATGAATACTGCAGTGGTGAATGTAAGGAAATAATACAGTTTTCTAAAATCTTACCATAACAGTAGATGTCCTTGCCTTCACCAATATAGTATTCACTCCCTCCCTCCATCACCCTAGTCTTTTTTTCCTTCCTGGATGTGCAGGTTCTCTTTGGTTTTCCTTGGACTGCTGTTCCTACTGGGGCAATCAGTTCTGGGAATGGTACTCCTGAATGTCACCTTTAAGCCCTATGCTACATGACAAATGTGTAGGTGACATTCAGTGCACGTTAAAGCAATGGTAGACATTGGTAGACTGGCCAGACAATGGGCTTCATGGCAGGGAGTCTCATAAGTTATGAATACTGCAGTGATGAAGGCACGTACATCTACCATTATGGTAAGATTTTACACAACTGTACTCTCTGTAGATTAACTTTTTCAGTATCCGTGATTTTCACTAGAGTGTGGGTCTATATCTTTGAACACAGCAAAAACGTTGTTACCCACTAGTTATTCAAGAAGCACTCCTCTAAGTAAGGTGGAAATATTGGCTGTACCTGCCATTCAGGTGATATTCTGCATCACGCTGAAAGATGAGATGAAACTATTACTCTTGAAGGGTGTGTGAAATTGGATTTGATGCCTTTCTTTGCTCCTGGAAATCTCTATGAGAATACATTCCTGACCAAAGGAAAAAGAGCATCAGAATGGGTTTTACTTGAAAGTTTCACCCTGGTGAATATACCTCTCACCAGCACCAGTCACATTTAGCTGCTGATTGAAAAAAATGTTTACTTACTGTATCATGACATGAAGGAGAACTGATTCAGTAGTGATTTATGAGAGAGAAAAGATGGGCTCCTATGCACATAGTTTTCTATGGAGCATTGGGATTAACAAGACTTCTCAATCTCATGCTTCAAGTGATTCATTTTTAGATTTATTGGACTTTTTAGCTGAGCTTCTCAGAAATAATTTCTAATAAAATGAAGAGTTCGTATTCGGAGGCCATACTTTCCCTGATTTGGGTCAGAGTGTCTTCGCTCTGAGGACTACCCATGAGTCTGACTTTCATTCCCATCTGTGAAGATTTCCAAAGTACTAACCTATCTGCCTGCAATTTTGCTGGACACTCTGGTTTCCTGGAATCTCCAATCACCTGCCACTAGACTGGTTGCTTAACTTCACCACACGTATACGTGCACATCCTTGCTCAGCTTGAAAGGCTTTTCACCGGACTGATGTCATGAAAGGTGTGCTCCGGTGCTATTGAGCCAAATGATGATTTCACAATCATACCAAAGAAAGAAGAAGATCAAACTCTCATTACAAGCTGGCATTGTAGCTCTGTGGTTAAACCACTAACCTCATAAACAAAGTGTCATGAGTTTAAATCTCACAAAGCATGCACTAGTTTCAAAATATCAAAATTTACCTATCTGACCTTTGTTTGGAATCACTCATTTAAAGGTTTGGTTGCCATTCTTATGCATGGAAGTCAAGCATATTTCTCTAGTAAAACTCTTGCAATTTCTGACCTTCAAAGTAGGGGAATTATAACATTTGGGCAAACTTTATACAGCATTCCTTTCAAGAATTACTGGCAAATCCTTCATTGTTTTTACTATTTAAGAAACCATTTCCAAAAGACAGGGAAAGCCTTGGAAACTATGAGTAAATCAAATGTTATCACTTCAAAGCTATTTTGGAAAAGTAGAGTGCATTTTTGGGCATATTGATAAAACAAGAGATGCCTGCTTCCCTATTGAGTAGTTCAAAATTTCCTCCAAAATAATACACAGCAGCATGGATTAACTCAGAATTTCTGGCTGAGGAATGAAATTCACAGCATCGGCACTTTTCAGGTGTAGTTACTTAACTGGGAATTTTGAACACATTGTAATGCAGCTTTGCAGGATGTCGCGTATGATGTAAGACCTTTTGGGTTCTGACATGGTTTCCTGTGCAACCAATTTTTGTTTAGATCCATTGTGAACTGGGAGATGCAATCTTCTCAATGCAGATACACTATGTGGTTAATCTTTAAGACTCAATAGTCTGTTAAGCTCAGTTGATAAAAGTAGGCACCAATAATACCTAGGTTACAAATTTCAACCATGCCCTGGGTACTGTAGCTTTTAATCTTCTGCCATGTCTTTGTGGACTTTCTCCAATCTCACAAAAACATACCGACTTAGTCATGACAATTATTTGTCCATCAGCATATTTGCTGTGTCACTCCTTAGCAGTCTGAAAAGGGTGATTTGAAGAAAAGAGGCACACAAAGTCAAGTTCTTTTTGCAATTCAACTGACACATAAAGAAGAGCAGAACAAAACTAAACAAGTCAAGCAGTGTGGCCTGATAGCTTAGAAATAAAGTGAGGCACTAAGCAACCAAAAGTTGAGGGTTTGACTCTTGCTTAAGCCTCTAGATGACTTTCAAATACCTTATCAAGTGTAGTCAGAGGAATTTTAAAAGCTAGGCTTTTGATCTCTCTAATTAATATACCCCTCGGATTCACGAATCCTCAGTATAAGACTAAATAAGTCTTACTCAGAAACTGCAGTTGAATGGTATGATGTCAGCGTGCCATGCATATACATGAGGGCATGCTGACTCCACTCCAAGTCTAACATGGACCGTGCAGGAAGGCAGGGGGGCATGTCTGACTTTCGAACAGTCTTAAGGTCTATGCCCCTGCAAGTGTCTGAATTGTGAAATGTCAGCACACATGAGCGAGTCCGCTCAAATGTCAACATACCCAACACTACACTCCCTCACATTGTAAACCCCCAGTAGAGTTATAAAATGTAAAACTTTTATTTTGTTTTTATAATTCCCGATATAGCTGCCTGTATTTGTGCGTGTTTGCGAGGGTGTGCCCATAGCTTAGCTGCAGTTAGCAATGTCGACATTGAAGAGCATAATAACAAATGTTTATGCAAATCAATACAAATAGCAATAGCGTAGTGATAGAGCCTTCCCACAAAGAGGAGGCATGCACGGATCGAGTCCCACCACTCCCATCTCTAGTTTATGTTTTAAATTAGCATATGAAATAATTCCTGACATATATGAATAAAATATTACTAAAAAGCATTGAAATGGCCTATGTATCAGTGAAAAAAATGTATATATAGAAATGTAAGAAAGATCTTGACATATAAATGCCCATAGCTAAGCAGCGCTTTACCCAGTGCAATATAGTTACCCACAGCTAAGCAGCACTTTATCCAGCACAATCTAGTTGCCCACAGTTAAGCAGCACTTTACCCAGTGCAATCTAGTTGCCCACAGCAAAGCAGCGCCTTACCCAGCACAATATGTTTGCATGGAGCTGCGCACCGCACTAACCAGCGCACCATAGGGCAACGTGGAGCAACTTCGGGCAACGTCGGTCAACGTGGAGCAACGTGGAGCAATGCAGAGCAAAGTTGCCTAAACACAGCCACACCCCCTAGCCTGTCTGGACAGTAGTAAAATAAAAAAGCAATGACAAGGTTCGAACCCAGGACACTGCGCACCATAACCAAAAGTACTGAACCACTAAGCCATGACAGCATAGGGTAAACAATCACTGTTAACATACATATACTTATAAATGGTATATTAACCATTGCTAAGCAGGTCTGCAGTCAGTCGAGAATTAAAAAAAATGTCCAAAAACAAAAGGTGCGGGAAATGTGGCATATTTAAGCTCCATAGGCAGGAATACTCGCCATAACTGATTGTAGCTCCCATCTGCAGTTAGAATGTCTGATGCTGGAGAGGGTACTCACTTTTGAGTGCAACGCTGGGGCATCGAGGAGTCAAAATACATGGTTTGGCTCCTTGTCCACCATCATGAGTCTAGACTCCTGCAGGGCCAGTTCCAAGGGATGGAGTATAAAGCAGAGGCTTGGAACCGGTTAGCTCATGATCACACCAGTGCCACAGGTGTCCCTTGTACTGGTGAGCAGGACTGTCACCACCATGCAGACCTGAAGAGATGGAAGCAGGACCTACTGAACCAATGGATCCAGGAGGCCCATCATATGCAAGATGCCCCACTACTGAGTAGGTAGCCATGGAATGCAGTATGTAAGACATGCTAATATAGTCTATATAATGGATAGGTATGTCTCAATATCCCTTCATTTACTTCACAGCTGCAGGTGTCTGTGCTGCAAATCAGCAAGCCTATGCAGATAGGCTGTTAAGGCTGCGCCACCAGGCAGGTTAGTAATTATTCTGCATGTATTGTTATATAAAATATGTGAGAGAGCATGAATAAAGTGTTGTAGCCCAATAATACAGCTATAAAATACTCTGAATAAGTTCTCTGCATGTACTGTTATATAAAATAAGTCAGAGAGCCAGAAACAGAGTGTAGCAACCCATTAATAAAGGTAAAATAAGTCTGGAATACTATCCCTGCATGTACTGGCATCTAAAATAAGTGAGCAAGCCTGAAAAAGAGTGCTGTAACCTATCAATAAAGGTATAATATGTCTTGAATAGGTCTTCCGTATGCACTGTAATATCAAATAAAGGAAAGAGCCTGTAGAAAAGTGTGTAATGTAATTAATAAAGGTATAATACTTGGAGTGTGTCCGTGTCACTTACTTTGAAATGTTGTTGTACCCTTGCATTTAATAAATAGTACTGTTGTATTAAGTGCTGTCAACCCACAGTTGGGCAGTCCCATATAAAGTGGATGAAGGAAGTGCCAGTAGCTGTGAAGCATATATACAGTCCCCAACAGTCGGTAAATGGCTGGCATGCATAGGTAAGTCTGGCACACGAGTAGCTTGTCAATGTGTTCCCCAAAAATGTGTGTGCTACATGAAATGTAGGGTTCGGTAGAAATTTAACTGAAAATGTCACGTGAACACATCCAGATATGTAGATACAGAAATATAAATACAAAATATAACTATGTAGCAGTAACATCTGCATCTTGGAGAGTTAGTATGTCAGGTATAGGTCAGGTGTATAATGAACTAGCCAAACCCATTACACAATCTAATGCATGTTGCCTAGTGTAATAATACATATAGGGGATATACACCTGCAGTCAATAGGAATGTAGTGTAGAGTAAAAGTACTTATAAGATGTTAATGGAGGTTTCTTTTTACACCCTACTCTATGTGCATAAACAATGCAATTCCACACCTCAATGGGTATGTCTAATCTCAAAACATTTGTTGGGACATATGTCCTATTGTTCTATAAATATCTGCATGTACTTTGATGCATGTGGCCTGTTGCCAGCAATCATCCCTGCATGCTGTTGTAATGTCCACTGCCGTTCAATATATGCATGTGTTATGCTTGCTGTTCAACTGTTGGAACCCTGGTGTGTTGGATTAATGGGAATATTACTGCATGCTGTTACAACTAATTTGGAATGCTGTTGTCTATGTTGTAATTAAACACACCTAATCACAGAACGTATGGTAAGGCCGGTCCCAGCGGACCCACCTGTCCCTTCTCAGCTGGTGATTGCACCTGGCACCAGCAGGTCCGGTGCCAGCCCGGGCTACCTTCCTCTGTTGGTCCTGTGCCACCTTTGGGTGGAAGCACTGCAGGGGATGGGGCTCATCCCCCCTGCAAGCGTGGGCGGAGATGGGTCACCTGTCACCCTCCGAAGGGTCTGGGTTGCGGTGCATAGGGAGATCCAGCATTTAGTCACTGATCCCCTATGCCAGCTCGAGGTGAGAGTGGCTTGATTCACGGGTGAGCCTGCCCCTCCTACACAGCCCCCAGCACAGCCAACCTTGGGGCTGTGAAGGTGCAGTGGTGACTGCCCATGGGTGGGGATCTCAGTCCCACTGTTACCATCTGTGGGCTCATGGGCTTGCGATTTCCAAACATCTGTCCCCGTCAATTGTGTTCACCCACTCCATGTGTCATACTCCGCCCCTGTATGCATCTTGTTTGTCTTGTCTGTTTACCTCCCAAACCTACCTCCCCAAATATACCTACTTCCTCTACCTCACATTCCACTCTCACTTGAAAAAAAAAAAAGGGCAATCTGTTCCCACAAAAAAATTACGCCCCATACATAGTTGCCCATTTTGCACACATGTCCACCGGACATGTAAACTGATAATTATAATTGGCAGTACAACATACTTTGTTGTCCTCACCCCTCTCCCAGGGGTGGAAGGTTTCAAATTTCACTCCAGATTTGTAACATATGCACAGCTGTTGCTGGTAAAGAAATGGGCAGCTATGGACCTTCCCTACACCCATCCTGCACATCCCGAGCTGGTTTCCCCACTGTCTTTCCCTCTTTGTGCCCCCTTTTTCACCACTTTCCTATCTCCCCATTTTCTTTTCTTTCAAAAAAATTAGCAGGAGTAAGCACTTTTAAGCAGTAGTTAGTTGGTTTGAGCGAGTGTGCACATGTGTGCGCTAAGCATCGCACAAACTCACACAAACCCACTTACAACTGCTTAAAAGTGCCTTAATCACTATGTATGTCAGGACCCTTGTTCTGCTCAGCAGCAAAATGCAGCACCTCTGTCAGTCTCGAACCCCAGATCTTGGGCACACTTGACTGCATGAAGTACCACTACACCACAGAAGATATGCAATAATTTGGTGCTGAAATAAATATATCATTCAAAACAATGAGTGAATGTAAAGGAAAAATAGGAAGGCCATAACACAAAGCTTGTTCTGTGGATCTTTACCAGCAATTGTTGTGGAATTGCATTACATGACTGTGATAAGAGAAGCAGCCATTCTAGCAGCAAATAATGTTATTGAGGCACTTTACAACCCCCACACAGTATCATAGCAGGACAAACACTGGCATATCTGATTAGGGAAGAGGCTGTACTTCCTGATTGTGAAACATATTTTAGCTGTGTCTCTCTGCTCTGAATCCGTCTGGAAAGTACTGGCGTTAGTCAGAGAGGTGGGGTATTACACAATGAATAATCACAATAATAACAGTAGACACCGCTTGTACTTCATAAAAGGAGTACTAATCCATATGCACTGCTTCACTCACGTCTACACTTACTGTCTCTATTAGTTGGAAGGTGTACCTCACTTTTAACTACCTAACCCTGTCTCCAAGCAAATATGTATCTGAGTGTTTCATTGGCCTGGCAGTGGCACAAACACACAGGCATATCAGCTTATCTGCTGTTACACACTCTGCAAATAGCTTTGTGAGGACTTCCACAAGCATACCCTTATGTAGGAGTACAACACAGAAATACCAAAGGATGTAGCCATGTACTGGTAGCACGTGACTGTAAGAATGCCATTGTACCAGTGCTGAAAACACCTGTGGGTTGCAGAGACAAAGAATAACAGGCTAACATCTGGCTACCATCTGGATAGGTTCACAGTTGGGAACTATGCAGACAGACCACCTGCCTTGATAAACTAACAGGTACACACCAATCCATTAAGTCCAGTAAGATAACACTCACACAATAAGATGTAATGCTCTCTGTATGTCTGCATCCCCCCCACATATCTTAAATATACGTGTGTTTAGGGTCAACCAAGGATATAGGTAGGCATACTCAGTAGAGGAATTGTCCAGTTTACCTGAGACTCCTGTGCTAATGTCAACAATAAAAATACACAAACCCTGCAGAAGTGAGTACATCAATATGCACAGTATAACAGACCACAAACAGTTCATGTGTCAAAAGAATACTTCTCAATGACTACTTTTGTATGGCACTTAATTACATAAGTAGAAAATAAACTACATACTCACATATATCTTGTGTAAGCATTTGAAGGGGTGAGTTAAACTCTACACTGATAGCTCTGTACTGGAAGTGGCAAAAGTCAGGTCTGAGTACAACATGTACATCACTGTCTACACCTATAGCTTCAGATATAAGAAGTATACCAACCTTCTGACTTAAACAACAGTGTCCACAGCAAACAAGCATGGGCCCCACTCTGGAAATCTGAAAGGGCTACGCCAACACAAATTAGCAATTTATAGCATTGGGTTGCTATGACAGTGAGTACTGCAATTACCACACAACCGGCTGTATGCATTTACCAGAGGTCATCACATGCACATATGCAGATACCTATAAAAGCAGACTGTACTTGCTATCCTCACATGCAATGTGATAAAGCATCACTGAACTTGGGGAGGAGTAAAAACTAGTTATTACTTAATAACACAAAAGTTTAATTAAGTAAAAAGACGAGTGAATTAGCAACCAAATATATTAATTAAGTAAAAGAAAAACTTAATTAATAAGCAAACGGAATTAAGTAAAAGCAATCTTTACTTAAGTAACACCAAAAAAATAAATAAATAAAATTGTCAAAACAAGCACAGATGGACCTGAAAGTGACAAACAAGTATGTAACAGATATTTGATTACCGGCAAGTAGTAGATGTTTATGAAGAGTACTGCAAATACTTTGAAACATGCATATGTGGCAGCAGTAGGTATGTATGCACTGATGCCATGCATGACTACTGCCATGGACAAATTAGTGTGTAGCTGTGTGCAGTGGGACATAACTGTGACATATGTAGCTCAGCATTTAATGTCAAACATCCGATCATGTCATCTATGTTCTGTACAGTACTGTGTATAATGGCTGTCTGGGGGAGTAGTGCAAACAGCTATATAAACCTGGATGTGACAGAGTAACACATGCATGATAGTCATACAATGTGTAGCTTAGCATTGGCAACTGCTGTACCAGGCTAGTATAGTAATGTAGCATTAGCAGCTATAAATACTCCCTGTAATATTACTGTTATGCACACATGTGACAACTGTTCATGTTGTAGCAAGGCCCAACAGGTCATCCATAAGGTCTACGGACGTTCAACAGTGTGTACCTTGTGTGTGTATGGCACACACATATGTAGAGATATTTATGTGTCAGATATATTAGCATCTTAACATGTGCATAGAGCAAGGTACATACTGTACCTGTTTGTGAAGGGTGGACATATATATGTTGGTGAAGGTTGTTATGTGCATATTTTCATGTAGGTTGTAGTGTGTGGCAAACAAGACAGCATACAGTGCTGGTATATGACATGTGGTGTTTAAACGCTGTGGGTATGATTTGCTAAGTTTATAGTCTTCCAGACAGGGAGTCCTGCTAAAGATACATGCCCTGAGAATACCCTCAATGCATTCTGCACAAGACTGTGCAAAATTATTACATAACTGTATCTCTCTCAACCCTTGCATAATTGATATTCCCACCATGAAAGGTGGACTGTATATGTGCCTACATGTAAATCTATATGTACACCAATGGATGTTTATATGTACGCTCAAGCTCAATGTTGTAAATGTATTGCCATCCCTTTTGTTAAAAACCCTGTGCCCATGAACTACCACATAGGTGGTAGTCTACTCAACACCAAAAGTGTGATAAGAGACCATGGGACACAGGTGGACAGTAGTGTCCCTTTTGATAATCACAGTGCCACACTAGTCATGTAAACTGTGTATGGTCCACATGTCATCACAAAAGGTGTGTCATCCATGGAATGAGAGGTCAGTGTTCCACTCTACTCATCAGTCATAAAACCCATTATAGAGTACAATGGGCCTTTTGGTATATACCTCAAAAGACATCTACAGCAACTGTAGACGCCAGGCACAAACACCACAAAGAGTATTACCAGACTCAAACAGATGCCCTATGCAGACTGTCTTCCAAAACCACAGCTACACTGTGTCACATACCGCCTACCCAGAGCCAACCTCTGCCTAACATATGAAGCTATGCCAAACCCACAGGTGTTGGACATGCTCCATGCAAACAGATCAAAATCCCTACAATCTACACACTGTACTGATCTAAACTAAAATGTGCACATATGTTACTTAGGGGTTTGCTATCAACAAGTAGTGTGGTGTACTGGTAGTACTGTAACTGTACTTAACAATCATTTCAATGGATGACATATTTCTGTATGCATTAGCTTCATATATACCTCCTGTGGCTAGGTGATGCATTGTGTCACATACAGTGTGCCATGTACTGTTGTATAGTATTACATACTGGTTTCACTTTGTTGCTGTGCAGAACATGGTTTAATATATAGAACGTGCCAGGCACTGTCAGGCAGTTGTGGGCTGAGCACTGATGTGTGATATTAAAAGTGTGTATCTACTGACAGCCAATAGGTTGCTATATATGGCATTTCATTGATATCTGTACTTTAGAATGTTAAGTGTGCCACAAGACTTGCTCAGAATAATTGTTTTATTGTCTTCCAGGGACATGTCTCATCATCACAACCCTGCATATTCACCTGAAGAGGAGGAAATAATTATATCCACCCTATTACAACATCACACGCTGCTGTTATCCAGAACCAGCCAGGACCAGCATGAGCAGACTGCACTGTGGCATGATGTTGTCCATCGGGTTAATGATGTATGCATGCATAACCGGACGTATGAGCAGGTACGCCATTACTGCAGTGATTTAATCAGACATGTCCAGCAGCATGCCTCTGATGTCTGCAGACAACAGCTTGCCACAGGTGGTGGTGCAGCATCACATCCGCCCCTCACCAGAGTGGAAGAGCTGCTCCTCAGTGTGGTGGCTCCTGGACAACCACTACAACAGACATGTGTCATCATGGAGGCCTGAGTCACCCAGCAAGTTGACTCGGAGCATGCAGGTAACATGCCATATCTGTAGACTACTGTTAGCTCGATTGTTAGAACATGTATATGTCAGATGTGTACTGTATATTTGGAAGATGTGGAGCCTGGTGTTGCGCAATACTGATAATTTGGAACATAATCTGTATGCCTGTGACTGTCAACCATTGTACTACTGTAAAATTGCAAACTCACAGCAGCAATGCCACAGTTGTTGACACTGACAAACTGTCTCATATCCTTGTAGGTCCCTCTGGTGTGACAGCAAGACAGCAGACCCATGCTGGTGAGTGTTCTACATTTAATATGGCAAATAACATGTGCATGTCATAGGTGAGTTTTAGGCCATATACACATGTAAAACTCCTACACATAATGCATGCTCTGCATGTTTTCTGTGGGACTATGCACATCCCAGTAACACTAATAGCTGCCTCAAACACATGCTATACACAGAGCATCCCAAACAATTGTGGTACACTGTAGTGGACATTGTATAGGCAGAGTCAATACACATGCACACAACATACACCACCTTGTCATACGCAGTACATGTTAATATGATACACATCTCATATTTAGATACCTGCTGTAAAGTCAGACTCCAGTATCCCAAATGTCATCCACACAGCACACATACTATACCTGAAGGGTAGAGGCCTATCATGGGGTGGTGCAAAACTCTTCAACAAATAAGACATTCATGTTAGGCAATGCTCCCTATTGAACAACTTACATACCCATGTAACAACTGCCTGTGAAATGGTTAATGTAGCCACAGTGCTGCAGTTCAGGTACAGCAAGATAGTGCCAGTGTGGCACACATTAGTGGCCTTGAGTGACCACATGATGCTGCCTGATGATGGCCCATGGTACTACACTATATCCAGTTATGGTAACTACAGTACAACACATAGCATTCATTGCTATACACCTGACAGTTGTGTGCATCCAGCCATGGTATGTATACCTGTGAGTGATGGAGCACAGGACACTGAAAAGCATTTAATACTTGCACAGCAATGTTGTGTCCATGTACACATTGTGTTTCAGGGTGAGGCCAATCATTGAACAATACACATGCATCAAACACATGTATACTGTTATTAACAAGGACTCTCTACACTCGCACTGCATGCTATTGAGCAACACACATCTTGCATGCTAACACGTGTGATAGGACTCTTTGGCTTGTGATACTGTACTCCACCATCAACCACTAATGGGTATGTTCTGGATTGCTGTTGGTGTGTGTGTGTGTGTGTGTGTGTGTGTGTGTGTGTGTGTGTGTGTCTACTTTAGTGAGTAGTGTATTTGTGTTCATGTGTACATGTGTGCATGTGTTCATGTGTGCATGTGTCCATGTGTTCATGTCTGCATGTGTACATATGTTCATGTGTGCATGTGTGCATGTGTTCATGTGTTCATGTGCGCATGTGTGCATGTGTTCATGCGTGCATTTGTTCATGTGTGCATGTGTGCATGTGTGCTAACATCATGTACAGATTGTAAAGTGTGTTTCCTGTCTCCCTCTCACAGGCGCTGAGGTTGTGTTGGTTGAGTGCAGCAGGGAACCCGAAGACACTGCCACAAATAGTGGAGATGATGAAACATGTGTTGTGGCACAGGCAGGATTGACAGGGTCTGTCGTTGGTCCACCAATCGACAGTACACAGCTTTCCACACCATCTGTGTGCACATTCATACTGCCAATACATCCCTCATCACCAATGGCCTTAGCTGAGGGACAGCATACAGTAGGTATTGACCAGGATAGTGTGGTATCTATGACACATGCAGCCCCTCACAGCATCCATACCCAGATTCCTGGAATGGTACCACATAGGCGGATGTCCAAGGGTTCTCGTGGGAGCACTGCTGGTCATAATGCCCCTGGCAGATGTGCCCCCCAGGTCTTACAACCTCAGGTATGTTCCAGGCTGTAATGCAGGCACAGGCACGTATGGAACGGTACACCAGACAGGGACTGAGGATGCAGGGGGCCCATAACACCGCTATCAATGACAGTATCCATGACCTTGTCGGTGCAGTGCATCACTACACTGAGGTCATTGATAGACATTGGAGGGGAGACATTAGATGTCCTCCGCAATGTCATGTCCATGTGCCAGGACAGTGCAAGATGGCCGAGACGTGGACGTATGCCAGCAACATCATCGGCTGGCAGTCATCGTGGACAGCACACAAGTCATAGCCGCTCCCGTAGTGGCAGTACCAGCCCCAGCAATGTTGGAGCAGGGCTGTCAATAGACCATCATAGAAGACCACATGCACGTGGCTCTGGCCAGTCTCAGCAGGGACATGGGTCCAGTCGACATCCCTCTGCCTCTGATGATAGTACCCAGTCTGGCTTAGTACCTGATACTGTCCGTTGCACCCCTGCCAGGCACAGGTACTGTGTCCGTGGCCAGAGATGGTGATCTGTACAGCCTGGTAGGTACAGTCTGTGGCTGTCCCACAACCTCCCGTATATGGCAGCCACATGGTGGAACTGTGTGCATGCAGACACACACACATAATCCAAACACCTAGGGCTAACACATACACACACACACATTACATCAACATTGACCCATGCTGTACTGTTGTCACACACACACACACACACACACACACACACACACACACACACACACACACACACACACACACATGTTGATTGGATGGATCAATGTCGGGCTCTGGCAAACTAACAACACACCCTGTGCATATGATGAAACTGTGCCACCTCCTGTCATCTGTAACATTGATGCAGGAACAGGCTAATGGTGCTGATGCACAGGGTGACTTTATAGCAATATAGCAATGTTAGCATGTTGTCAACAGTACAGTGTAATGATATCCCTGTAGGTATATCTGAGCAGGCATGATGAATTAAAGCTATGATTATCAATGTAGTATTGTTTGCAACAGTGTTAATTCCAAAAATGTATTGTCCGCCCATGTGCCACTTGGCTGATGTGTGTAGTTTTGGCAGCGTGTGTTGGTGAGTGGACAGTACGTGTGTGATGTGTGCAGTACAGATTTGCAGATGTACATTTGTGAACATGGTGGAGGTGCACTGTCTGCATGTACGTGCATAGTGGACACATGGGAAGGGTGACATGCCCTGTATTACACAGTGTCAAGACTTCATTGTTTCTATTGGTGGCTAGTATGCATTTTAATGCACATATGTTTTAACTTGGCTACACATGTGTGTATGACATGGTTTGACACTATGTTGTGGGTGATACTGTTACTATCTGTCATTGGTTTGCATTCTGGTAGTAAACACAACCTCAACAGCCTGACTATAACCAATTGTTAGATGATGTCTTGACAACTGACACACAGATGTAGGAAATGCAGTAGCATTTGGATCCGTCCGGTACTATACTATACCAGTAACCAGTGGTATTGACCGCCACCCATTCCTGGGACCACTCCTGTTTGGCATATAGCCCTATTAGGTACAAGCAAACACACTAGGGATATGTCCGTCCACATCTGGAAATGCATACAGTGGCCTACAATGCATTCTCCGGATGAGACACTTATCCTCCACAAGGGTATCATACAGACAGATACCTGTTATCCAACCCATGCTGTACAGCTGTAAGCCAAATATAGCATAGTCATCCACATTTAATGAACATAGTATCCTGACAGTACCACATAGGTAGTAGTCCCAAACATGTAGAACAGGTACCAATGTGTACATACAGCCAAGTATTATGTCATCTGTCCTTTGGTATTCACATTTCCATAGGTATTCTGAAGTCCCTCGGTGTATCACATAACCAATAAGGGGTCTGTATGCATATCCACAAGTTGTTGTACACCTATAATGAATGTCCATTATTGACAGACTTTGCTGTGTTTGAACATGTCTGAAATATACCCAAGGCATGAACCCTCACTCACACTATTCTATAGAAACTGTCATGGGTGTGTGTGACACAGATGACCTAGGCCACAGATCACTACAGTGGCTGGCCTTGTCACAAACATACATATGTGACCGAAGGTCTGAGAAGCAGCAGCACAATCTGTCATAGGTAACAGATGTATTCATGTAGAAAGTAGGCTTCACACCTATGAACTAATTGAGGTCACATATATGTATTTGCCACACAGATACCTGAAGTGTGTGATGCACATACTATTGTTATACTGTAGTAAAAGCTAAACCCACAACACATTGACCAACAGTATCACACACACACTCAGAAATTGCAGAATTCAAACCCCTACCTGACTAGGTTATGATACTAGGGAGATATGCATTAACACAACACACTATATGCTTTACTGGGAGTTTTCATTTCCACTGCTATATTTGTAGGATGCTGACATCATCAGACTTGCCAAACAGGGCTATAACACTTTTAAGGTGTTTGCCTAGTCTCCAAAAAGGGCAATACTCTCAAAGGAAATCACACAGAGATATACTCCCACACACATACACACTCAGCAATTGCAGGATTCAAACCCCTACCTAACTATGTTATGATACTGGAGAGATACACATTAACATGACGCGCTATATGCTTTACTCGGTATTTTAATTTCCACTGCTATATTTGTGGGATGCTGACATCATCAGACTAGACATGGTAATGTGTGTGCACTTAGTTTTATGCAATCCCAAGACTGAGACATGGGGGACAGCAGGTGTTATCAGCTTAAACAGGACTCCACAATTCTTACCTTGTGTGATCTATCTGTGGCCCAGTTGCCAATCCATCCGATGACAATGCATATTTATGCACAGGTTGTTGATTTTGTGGATACGACATGTGTCTGGAATGTTGGAAAAGGCCTATTAAAAGTGTATGTGGGATGTGTGTAGCTCATTTCATTGATGTATGTCCTGGGTGGCTGCCTTGCAAACAGTCTAGCAGGTTTGGGAAACATGATCTGCCCATGACCAGACCAAAGTTGTTAGGGTTGTGTGTTTATAGGCTTCCAATAGCTCTGTTTCTAACTTCAATCATGATGGACTCCATGGCCTTGCAGATCAGACTTCATCAGCTTATAAGACTATAGTTCCCATGGTCTGTTGTGCACCAACACTTGTGTAGTGCGCCATATGTTGCTGTAACCCATTCAACAGTTTCCTATCCTGTAGAGAGGGTGAGGCTCAACAGACTGTTCAGGTGCAGGGTCTGTTTGTTCTGCAGTTCACTTAAGACCATATAGAGGCACAATGTAATCCAATTGATGCCATGTTTTCAGCTTTGGAAGGAGCTGTTTACCCATTCTACATGTGATATCTCCTGGTATGATGATAGGGCCTTTTGTCAGTGGGAGGTGGGTATGTATGTATGGGCCTATCTGACAGGATGTTGGCATTGTCAGTCATTTACAGTTGGCCCTGACTCAGGACATATAGAGTGTACATTGCTATTTATGACATAGCTGAAGGAAGTGTCATGGTTCTGTATGGACTCCTTCACAGATAATCTTTCCATGACCTGGATTGGATAGTGTTTGGAGTGCACATTGTTTATTGATGATACTGATTTCATTTTTTTATTTTCTTTGCTTTTCAACTTTCTATGAACAACCTAAGTATCTGTAGTACAAATTTGATTATGACAGGGTTCCACTATATTATATATGTGTCTGTTGTCATAGCACTGTGTGCACAAGTCAGGATTGGTGAATTGTGAGAGGTTCCTGGGTTATCACATGCAACTGCCAGATATGTGTGGCCCACTGCTATATTCAGACATGGCCTAAGTGTGTGAGCATGCCCAGTTTGGCCTTTCATTATGTTGTTGCCTGACATTTTCCTCATTTATTCAAGTGTGTGAGCATTCCCAGTGTGACCTTTCAGTATGTTGCTGTGTGAAGTCCACTACATTACCAACCTTAAGAAAGCTAACCTAAACAAACTAGCCATTTGCTACAATAACATTGCCCGCTTCGCCACAGGAAACCCCTTCAGAACCCATCACTGTCATAATTTGAGACTTTTAGGCTGGCTGGAATTACAAAACTACCTTACAGTCTCACAACTCACTATTGCCCACAAAATACTGCACCAACCTGGAAACAACCATATACTCTCTCAACTATTAATCCCTTACAACAATCTAACCTCCCTTAGATCCTCCTGTAAACTCTTGGTCAGTTCTACAAAGTCCAACAACTCAGCTGGCAACTCTCTTTTCACAAATTCTGTAGGTAGGATTTGGAATCTGTTACCTAGGGATATAACACTAATTACTTCTTTGCCTCTCTTCAAACATAAAATTAAACTGTACTTCCAAGAACACTGGCTTTGTTCTTGTAGTACACCTGACTAACTTTCTTCACTCTACCCTATCATCTCATCTACTCTGATTTTTAACCTATCTCTTCAGCTCCTACCTAGACTAGCCTCTGCACTTGGACTCCTTCTATCCCCATATCTACTACTTTCCTCCTTTTCCCTCTCCTTCCACTATCCTCTCTGTTATAGACCTTTGTATGTGCTACCTTTTCTGTCCTTTCTAAATTACTACTCCTGCTTTTTGTAACAATATGGGATTAGGAATTCTACACAGTATTTAGTATTTTTAGTATTAGACATTTTCTGTAAAAATGATGTAATTTATGAACTGTACACCTCTGTAAAAATGCTTCTGTATTGTTAATATCCTGCTTTCAATTAGTTCTTAGATCCTTATAAGCTGTATCTTATAGTAATTGATTTTATGTAATGTACCAGTATATAGTGGAGCTTTTCTCCTCGGGCCTCTGCTGAAAATGGACATGTATCCAGCCAGACTAGCCCGGTCAACAAATGTAAATAAATAAATAAATAAATAAATTGTTGACGTGTGTGAACACACCCAATATTAACATTTAAACTATATGTGTGTTGTAAATCAAGTTGTATTTTTACTGCAGGGCTCACATTTGTGTCATAACTCTACAGGGATTATGCTGTGCCTGCGGGGTTTCCATGAGACACTTTGCATAGACTTATCAACATTTCTTCATAGAGGCTGACCAGTGAAATACTGTCATAGTTTAGTGGTTCAGTACTGTGACTATAGTGCACAGTTTCCAGGGTTCGAGGACTATCACTACTTCATATTTTCATACTGGGCAGACCAGACTGCTTAAGGAACAGTAAAGCAAATCTGACCATGTTTATCTGCTTTTGCTCAACTATGCCCAACTTTGACCAAACTTGCCCAACATTGCTCAACACTAACCAACATTGCTGAACGCTGCCCAATATTGCTCAACATTGCCCAAAGTTATGCTACTTAGTGTGTGCAATTTTGTTTACATATACTAAATAGTGGTAAAAGCTGTTTAACACTGCTTTATATTGCTTAAAACATGGCAATCATGCCTCCGGTGGTGCTGCAGGGCTGCCTATGTCGGATGCACATAGTACACTCCCTATACATGTTTGAAAACAGGTAGTGTCAAGTTAGGCATCCCTTTTACTATATGTGCAAGTCAGAGAGAGGTATCATTTCCAGGGTTCCTACTGAGCCAATGTATATGCTATGCGTTGCCTCTTTGCCAAGGCCAAAGCATACTGTGCACACCTCCTTCTGCCTACTGGGGCAGGCTCAGGTTGTTCCTCCTCCGAGTCATGCTCTGCCTGTGATGGCCTTGGCAATGGTGGGGGGCTGTTTGGCCCGGCCCTATGCTGCTCCTGCTGCAGCTGTTTTTGCAGGATCATATTATGTAGCATAGCGCATACCATGACTATTTGGGTACATGTAGTTGGTGAGTACTGCAAGGCTCCACCAGATGTGTCGAGGCACCAGAACAGTGACTTGAGTAGCCCAAACACACGCTCGATTACATTTTGTATTTGTGCGTGTGCCTCATTATGGCATTCCTGTTCAGGTGTGTGTGCATTTCTGTTGGATGTCATCAGCCACGGCTCCAGTGCATATCTAGCATCCCCCACTATGTGACCATGAGGGATGTCCCCATTGGCAAATGTCTGGTCCAGCTGTGTCAGATGCCAGATATGGGAATCATGGTAGCTTCCAGGACAGCCAGCACACACATTCATTATTATGCCCTGGGCATCACACATGACCTGGCAGTTGATGGAGGGGAAACCCTTGCGGTTAAAGTAGACCCTACCCCGCTCACCAGCTTGTGCTTTGATGCATATGTGTGTGCAGTCTATTGCACCCACTACCTCAGGGTATTCCGCTATTTGCTGGAAAAGATGCATATTGCTGGCCAATGCCTCATGGGAATTGGGGAAATATACATGATAACCGGCATTCAGAACTGGTGCAGTACCCTGGATGCTGATGCCTATGAAATCCCCATCATATTACCAGTTGGTCTCTGGAAGGTACCTGTTGCTAGTATTCTTAGGCCAACACATACCTTGGTTTCCACTGGGATGGGTTCCCCTATGTTAGTTCTGTGTGTGAGGTGTGGCCTGCACAGCTCAACAATTTGCTGCATGTGGTCTCTGTCCACTCTATTGCGCTCAACTATCTCCAGCTCATGTAGCCTCTGGCAGGTTACCCTGGGCCTGTACACTCTTCTCCGTCTCCTCACTGTGGGTTGCTCAGCAGCATTCGCATTGTCACCACCCTCAGCATGTTGCATATGTCACCTTATAACAGCAATGGCAGCCCCTAACATTTCTTTGTCTCAGTAAAGCTTTTTCAGTTTTCACTTCTATTAGCTTACTGCAGTGTTGAAGTGTCTCTGAGAAAAACATAGTGGAAAGTTGTTTGCAGAGTTTTATGTGCTGGGCTGGGCTGGGCTAGTGTACTGCCTGTGTAATTGGCTGATTCTGATTGTTTTCACCTGCTAGCTCTACTAGTTCTCCTTGGTTAACTTCCAACTATTTGTTGTGCTTCCTTTTCCCTTTCTGTTTCCACAGGGGGCAGCGCCGCGCAAACAAGTGCAAACACATGCACACCAGCTCACACGCGCGAACACATGCTTACACAGCCTAACACTTGCTGGCTCCTGCTTAAACGTGCACACACAGGCGCAAACACGCTTACACAGGTTTCAACAACCTTACACTTGCTTACTCCAGCTTAAACACGTGCACACACAGTCTTAATCGGTTTTACAGGCACACACATGCACACATACACATCGCAGGCACTTCTGCAAGAAACTTTAGTGTTATCCACGGCATACACCTTCAATTTCTTGCCTTTAGCTAGGATGCCTGTTGACACACCTCTTCCAGTGATGGGTAACTGACAGCAAACACATGCTACTCTGCTCCAATGAGCTTACATTCTTTCATACATACCCCCCCTCATGATGTCACCTATCTTCTACTCTGATACTCCCCTTATCCTACTCATACAGTCCACGGACTTTGCTCATATGCCATGTGAAATGGTGATTCACTATCCTTACCCTCATTTGCATAGGATTGCCTATTAATGCTTGGTTACATCTCTTAGACTGAGCTTCCCCCTTAGCAACCTCTACTCAGTAGCCATGTTGTCTTCAGCCTGCCATTCACTTGCATAGGAGATGTATATTTGTAATAAAATGTCTATTTTGGGCTTTTATTTATTTATTTTTTTTGGTTTTTAGAGCGCAGCACTTCTGTGCGACACTGTGCTATGCTTAAACTTCTGGGATCGAGGTAAAAAAAATATTTTGTTTTTATTTTGCAATGGGAAGGATTGCCAATGGCCATATATTTGGCCATTGGCATGCTTCCTCAACTGGATGCATCCTTTATTTGGAGCTGTCACAGCACCGTTTTGCTATTTGCAGAATGGTACTCAGTTGGCAACGGAGTACATTTCTGCAAAAAAACTACTCTTACTTGGACAGGTTAGGGTTTCCTGGATCGCAAATTTACCTCATTTGCATAACTTTCAGCAGCAAATGAGGTAATTTGCATAACCTAGCCCTGTCCGTATAAGAGTCATTTTAGGAGCTCTCTTGCACACCCCTGCCGGCTGTTCCTGGATCACTCGGCAGACATGTTGGCTGCATGGAGTCTTACTCTACTCTTAGACTCTGTGCAAGCCTTCGTGAATCTGGCCCATAGACTTTCTGATCCCCTTCCAGTGCAAGGGGTACAGCACCTTTATCGAATCACTCTCTTGCCTTTCCTTGTCATGCCTTCAACAGGCATAATAGTTCTGTAGATGACCTTTTTTAGCATTTCTGATTTTCACTGGAGTGTGAGTGTAGATCTTTGGATGCATCCAAAATGTTGGTACCTGCTAGTTATTCAAGAAGCACTCCTCGAAGTAAAGTGAAAATATTGACTGTACAGTCAGTCAAGTGTCATTCTGCATCATTCTGAAGGATGAGGTTAAACTGTTACTCTTGGAAAGTGTGTGAAATCATGTTGACTACTTTCACTGCTCCTGGAAATCTCTAGAGAATACATTGCTGGCAGAAGGAAAGAGAGCAGCAGAATGGGTTTTATTTCACAATTTCACACTGTTGAACATAATTCTCACCAGCATCATTCACATGTAGCTGTTGATGGAAACAATGGGCTGGATTTATGAAGGCTTGCACGGAGTCTAAGATTAGTGTAAGATGGCAGACAGCCAATATGTCTGCCGAGCAATCCAGCAACAGCTGGCAGGGGCGTGCATGAGAGCTTCTAAAGCTACTCTTGCATGGACAGTGTTATGGTATGCAAATGACCTCATTTGCTGCTGAAAGCTATGCAAATGAGGTAAATTTGCAATCCAGGAAACACTAACCTGTCCGTGTAAGAGTAGTGTTATTTGCAGAAATGTACTCCATTGGTAACGAAGTACCATTCTGCAAATAGCTAAACGGAGCTATGACAGCTCCAAATAAAGGATGCATCTAGTTGACGAAGCATGCCAATGGCCAAATATAAGGCCATTGGCATTTGCAAATGTTGTAAATCCTTAAAATCCATTTTTTCCCCGATCTCTGATGTTTAAGCGTAGTGCAGCTCCGTGCAAACGTGCGGCACTTTAAATAAAATGAAAAAAATTGAAAAAAATAGCAAAAAATGGGCATTTTCACTAAAACTCTTGTTCTGCCATACAGGCGAATGGCAGGCTGAAAACAACATGGCCACTGAGTAGTGGTTGCTAAGGGGGGAAGCTCAGTGTGAGAGACATAACCAAGCATTAGTAGGCAATCCTATGCAAATGAGGATAAGGATAGTGAATCCCAGTTTTCCCCTGCATGTGAGCCATGTCCCTAGAGTGTAAGTGTAGGAGTAGGGGTGTAGTCTAGAAGATAGGTGACATCATGAGGGGATATGTCTGAAAGACTGTAAGCTTATTGGAGCACAGTGGCTTGTGTTTTCCCTGAGTTGCTCAGGATTGCAAGAGGCATGTCTACAGTTGTCCTAGCTGAAAACATAAACCAAAGGCGTACGCCATGGATATATCTGAAATTTCTTGCAAACGGGCACACAGCATATGCGCGTGTGTGTGCTTGTGTGCACTTGTTTGCGTGGTGCTGCCCCTTGTGGAAACAGAAAGGGAAAAGGAAAGAAAATAAGTAGTAGAAAGTTAACCAAGGAGAGCTAGCAGAGCTGTCAGGTGAAATATATCAGAATCAGCCAATTACACAGGCAGTAGACTAGCCCAGCCCAGCCCAGCACTTTAAACTCTGTAAACAGCAGTCTACCCTGTTTTTTCCCCAAGAACTCTGCAACTCTGCAGTATACAAAGTGTAAAAACTTAAAAAGCTTAAGTCAGACAAAATGTTAGGGGCTGTTATTGCTAACATAAACCAACATGTGCAAGATGCTGAGGGTGGTGATGTTGTGAATGCTGCTGAGCAACCGACAGTGAGGAGACGGAGAAGAGTGTACAGACCCAGGGTAACCTACTGGGGCTACATGAGCTGGAGATAGTGGAGCACTATAGAGTGGACAGAGACCTCCTGCAGCAAATTGTTGAGCTGTGCCAGCCACGCCCCACACACAGAACCAACAGAGGGGAACCCATCCCAGTGGATACCAAGGTATGTGTTGGCCTACGAATACTAGCTACAGGTACCTTCCAGAGACCAACTGGTGATATGATGGGGGTTTCACAGGCATCAGCATCCAGGCTACTGCACCAGTTCCTGGATGCCATGTCAGCACATGTCGGTGTCCACATATATTTCCCCAATTCCCATGAGGCATTGGCCAGCAATATGCGTCTTTTTCACCAAATAGCGGAATACCCTGAGGTAGTGGGTGCAATTGACTGCACGCATATACACATCAAAGCACCACCTGATGAGTGGGGTAGGGTCTACATGAACTGCAAGGGCTTCCCCTCCATCAACTGCCAGGCACATCTGGCATCTGACACAGCTGTGATGACACCCATCAGAAATGCACACACACCAACAAAGAACTCCATAGTGAGGCACACGCATCTGGTGGAGCCTTGCAGTACTCACCAACTACATGTACCCAAATTGTCATGGTATGTGCCATGCTACACAATATGATCCTGTGAAAACAGTTGCAGCAGGAACAGAATGGGGCAGGGCCAAACAGCCCCCCACCATTGCCAAGGCCTGCACAGGCACAGCGTGACTTGGAGGAGGAACAACCTGAGCCTGCCCCAGTAGGCAGAAGGAGGCGTGCCCAGTATGCCTTGGCCTTGGGAAAGAGACAACGCATAGCACATACATTGACTCAGTAGGAACCCTGGAAATTACACCTCTCTCTGACTCGCACATGCAATAAAAGGGATGCCTAACTTGACACTACCTGTTTTCAAACATGTATAGGGAGTGTACTATGTGCATCCAACATAGGCAGCCCTGCAGCACCACCTGAGACATGATTGCCCTATTTTAAGCAATATAAAGCAGTGCTGAGCACATTTTACCACTATTTAGCATCTTTAAACACAATTGCATGGAGCTGCGCAGCACGCTAACTAGCGCAACATCAGGCAAAGTTGAGCAATATTGGGCAATGTTGGGCAAAGTCGGGCAAGGTTGGGCAAAGTTGAGCAAAGTCAACTAAACACACTCACACCTGCTTTACTGTTCCTTAAGTAGTCTGGTCTGCCCAGCAGGAAAAATAAAAGTAGTGACAGGGCTCAAACTCAGGATACTGTGCATTATAGTCACAGTACTGAACCACTAAGCCATGACAGCATTTCACTGGCACAGACACAGCAGGACAATTTTAGACTAACACAAACACAAACAAATGCTGTATCATGCCCTCTGAAGAGGCATATGAGTAACTACCCCCCAGGCCTATGCAGACAGATAACAGCAGGCCAGGCAGTGTGATGTGGGTTGGGTAGGCTATGAAGTCACAGACTAATATACGTGAAATTGGAAGCTAAGATCTGTAGTACAGTAGTATGCCTCAAGCCAGTATGATAGGCAACAGTACAGACTGAAAAGGAGTACCTGACATAGTAGTGCAGGCCTAGCAAATGTGTATAAGTGTCAGGTGAACCCCTCATGCTATGTGCACCCACAGTAACAATCAGGTGTGCCCCCCGGGTAGAAATGTACAACTAATAGCTGCCCCCCCTGTATGTAGAAACATTGATAAGTCTATGCAAAGTGACTCATGGAAGCCCTAAAGGCACAGTGTACTTCCTGTCGATGTACAACACACATGTGAGCCCTGAATTAAAAACCAACTTGATTTTTCACACACATATAGTATATATGTCCATACTGGGCATGCTCGCACACTTAAACAAATTTAGCAAATTTCAGTCAGCAACATACTGAAAGGTCATACTGGGTGTGCTCACACACTTCAATAAATGAAGCAAATGTCAGTCAACAACATACAGTAAGGTCATACTGGGCATGCTCACACACCTAGGCCATGTCTGAGTACAGCAGTGGGCCACACATATCTGGCAGTTGCAGTTCTTACCCCAGAAACTTGTCACTATTCACCAATCTTGCCTTGTGCACACAGTTATATGAAAACAGACCCATATAATATATTGGACTCCTATCATAATCAAACTATGTACTACAAGTACTTAAGTTGTTCAAAGAAAGTGAAAATTCAAAGAAGATCAATAAATCTCCGATCAGTATCATCAATAAACAATGAGCACTCCTAACATTATCCAATCCATGTTCTGGTAAAAATATTGTCAAAGAGTCCAGAGAAAACCATGAAGCTTTCTTTCGCTATGTCATAAATATCAATGTAAACTCATATATGTTCTGAGTCAGTGCAAACTGTAAATGAATACATGTACATGACTGACATTGCCAACATCTTGTCAGACAGGTTCATACATATTTACCCACCTCTAACTGACAATAGGGCCCATTATCATACCTGGAGATTGTGAAAACCCAGAAATCACATATACAATGGTTAATCAGCTCTTTCCAAACCTAAAAACACAGCATCTATGGGATGACATGGTTTCCCTAGCTGTGTCATATGTGAACTCCAAAACAAACAGACCCTGCACCTGAACAGTCTGTTGAGACTCACCCTCTGTACAGGAAATGAAACTGTTGAATGGGTTACAGCAACGTTTGGCACACTCCACAAGTGTTGGTGCACAATAGACCATGGGAACTATTGTCTTATAAGCCTGTTAAGCCTGATCTGTAAGGCCATGGAGTCCATCATGATGGAACTCATAAACAGAGCTATTGGGAGCCTACAAACACTCAACTCTACCCATTTTAGTTTGGTCAGGGGCAGATCATGGTTCCCAAACCTGCTAGACTGTTTTCAAGGCAGTCACCCAGGACATACATCAATGAAATGAGCTATACACATCCCACATAGACCTTGAAAAGCCCTTTTCCAACATTCTAGACACATGCTGTATCCACAAAATCAACAACCTGTGCATAAATATGTATGTCATCTGACTGATTGCCAACTGGGGCACAGATAGATCCCACAAGGTAAGAATTGTGGTCTCCTATTCAAGCTGGTAACAACTGCTGTCCCCCATGGCTCAGTGCTGGGACCCCTCCTGTCTGGTGTATACTTTTCAGAAATACAGTCAAACACACAAGGGCTATGTTTAGCAAAGTTTGTGGATGACTGCGAAAAAGTTGTCATAATCGATGTTTGGGACAACAGAGGCATCCTTAAAAAGGGTCTCAGTCAGACAGATGTGGTGTCAAAATTATGGCCTCGAGCTACAATCAAACAAATACCACATAGGTGCCAACATCTTAAATATGGAGGTGATAATAAGGGATCTGTGGACACATGTGGATAGTCATCTCTCCTTCCAGAAACACATTCACAAAGTGGTTAGAAAATCATGCTATGTGTTCCCACAAGCTGCCAAGGTCTTTGCATGTAGGTCAAAGGAGGTTCCCTCTACTCATCAGTCATCGGACCTGTCAGAGAGTACCACAACACACTTGCGATGAATCTGACTAGGCACCTTCAGCAGCTGAAAAGACCACTGAAGTACCTCAACAAGAGGATTACTGGCCTCAAACAGTTGCCCCATGCAACAAGACTGACTTTAACTCAGTCTGTACTCTGTTGCATACTGTCTACTCAGCAGATCTCTGCCCAGCTGACAGGTCCATGTCCAATGCAGAACTGATGTACATGCGCTATCTGAAGTAAACCCAAGCTCACTGTACCACATGCTCTAGGGATATCATCATCACAACATTAAATAGAACATGTTGGAGAGATACATTACTAACTCACAGACTTCTCTTGCTTTGGAACAGGCTCCCAACCGACATTAAGCCGAGCCCCTCACTGACACTCTTCCAGAGGAGCCTTCATGAGTGTATGTGAAACTGAACTGTCACACCATGGGTCACTTCATCAGCTCTACTACACAGAGGCCTAGGGAACTAACTCCATGGGTGGTGATAGCTGCACACTCTGGCCATACTAATATATGCCTTCAGGCAGATAGCCTATTACCTACCTATATATATATATATATATATATATATATATATATATATATAGAGGGAACACAGTATAATAAACCAAAGATGGATGGGCAGAGATGTGTGTAAGAGGGTGACCTCCCAATGGCATGAAAGACATGAAGTGCACATCTCTCCCACTGTACATAACAGCCAACAGTATCTGTAAGCATTACAGTGTATGTGGTCCATGTGCCTGCTGTACAACATGACTGTACAATGAAGTACACATCTACTATCTGTAGACATGTACCTGTCACATAGGTTCATAGGTATGTAGTAGAATCAAAGGCATATATCAGTCTACGCAAGTTGTGCAGCTTTCACCACACCATTGGGTAGTCTCCCAAGGCCTAGTTCTAATAGTTAGTACCCTAAGCCCCTTTCTAGTGGGGCTGCTGATGTGATGCCTGTCATGAATTGTCTGTTTCCCATCCACTCATCAAGGTTCCAATTGAAGAGTGTCAGCAAGGGGTTCTGTCTGATGTACATTGGGACTCTGTTCCACAGTAAAGCAAGTGTCTGGGATAGTACTCTATCCCACCAGCATATTGTATTCATTGTTGTGATGAGGTTCATATCCCTGGAATGTGTAGGGTGATTCAATGTTGTTATGTGTAGATGGAGCATGTTCAACAGTTATGTGTTGGACATGGCTCTGTATGTTAGGCAGAGTGTGCCTCTGAGTAGGCAGTACGCAATGAAGAACAGATTTAGTTTTACCAGTTGTGTTGCATAACTCAACTGTTTGAGGCCAGTAATCCTCTTGGTGAGGTACCTATGTGGTCTCTACAGCTGCTGGATATGCTAAGTCGAGTACATCTAAAATGGTGCACTGTATTCAATGATGGGTCTGATGACATAAGAGTAGAGTGCCAACACTACATCTTTGGATCCTGATGCAAACCCTTTGTTGATTAGGTGGGCCACATAGAATCTCCCAATCACTTTGGCAACATGGTTGTCAAAGGAAAGATGACTATCTACTTGTGTCCCCAGATCCCTTATCACCTTGTCATTTTTAAGGGGGTAACACGTATGTGGTAGTTTGTGGGTATTTTGTTTTCAACAAAGAGGATCACTATGCATTCTTCCACAGTGAGCTTGAGGCCATGATTCTGACACCACACATCTGTCTCATAGAGTCCCTTCTGGAGAATATGTCTGTCTTCCAGGGAATCTATTATGGCAAACACTTTACATTTCCCAGCAAACTTAGTCAACCACAACCCTCCTGTGTTGGCATGTACATTTGAGAAGTCTATACCAAACAGGAGGGACCCCAGAACTGAACCCTGGGGGACACCAGTCGTTACCGGTGTAGAGTCTGACATGTAGCCAGCAACTCTTAATGTGTGGGATCTATCTGTGAGCCAGTTTGCAATCCATCTTGTGATGTATGGATTCATGGCCAGGTTGGTGAGTTAATCTATGATACCTGACTGGGGAATGGTGTCAAAGGCCTTAGTGAGGTATAGGTAGGCTGTGATGAGCTCATTTCAATCATCTGTAGCCTGGGTAACTGTCAAAGAAATCCTCCCAGTTCAGGAAGTGTGGTCTGCATTTGACAAAGCCAAACTGGGTGTGCTCAACTGTGTGAAGGTTCCCAATCTCTGTATTGTTGACTTCCATTATGATTGGCTCCATTGCCTTGCAGAGCACACTCGTCAGGCTCATAAAGCATGAATGCCATGGGTTTTTTTGTGGCCCCACCCATGTGGAGTGTGAAGAACATTGCTGTGCAACATTCTATGGGTACATATCCTGTAGAGAGCATGTAGAGAGAGGTGTAGGTATCCTTGATGAATATGGATACATCCCCACCCTATGTGCTATGATCCAGGTTCTGATGCTGGAAGGTATGGAATGAGTAGTATCCTGGTAGTGCTGGTGTGCTCTCTGGAGCCTTGAACTAGGTTTCTGTTACTGCACAGATATCAGTATTCTCCATACTGAGAAGTGCCTCGAGTGTGTGCATCTGGAGGCTGAGACTTCTGGCAATGAGTAGCATTTAGCTCACTTTGTGGTTATTTGTGTTGGTTACGGGGTTTGGTTTGTCCTGCATGACCGGTGTTCCACACCTGAAGTCAGCGCCTCATTGGTCCCATATGACCATAAGCTAATTACCCCACATATCCACATTCTGGACCCACACCCCCATTAAAGAAACCATGTTAAAAAAATGTCTCCAAAGCCAACTTCATGCTTCTTAAGACAGAAGTGCTGAACTGCAGGACACCCATGCAGATGGACAATACAGTTACGACTACTGAATCCTTCACAATTGCACTTTATAAGCACTTACATGACTGCATGCAATGTGCTATCCCAAACAGAACCAAGACGCTATCCTCCAAGAAAAGAAAGCCAATCTGGTGTTCCCCTGCCATAAACAAACTGCACAACAGAAGGAAGAAAACTGTTGCAAAAGAGGGTAAAATCCCATGAGGGGAGGAGCTCCATGGTCAACATCTGTAAGAAGCTGTGATCCCTGATAAAATCCTCAAAAGCTAGTTATGAAAACAAAATCAACACTGATTCTAAAGACAACCACAAAGCATTCTATAGCTATGTCAAGTATCTCAATGGCAACACTCAGATCTGCTCTGAGTTACAGCACAATGGCACTAAATATAGAGACCCAACTGATATTGCCAACATCCTGGCAGATAGGATCAGTGCTAACTTTACCCCCCTCTCACCTATGAAAGAGCACATCTCTATAATGGAAGACTGCAAAGTTGCTGTCATCGCGACTGCACAGGTAAAAAACACTCTCCCAAAGCCAAGAACACAGCATCCATGAGACCAGATAACATCCCAGGCTGTGTTCTACACAAACTACAGAACAAACAGGCACCACACCTATGTACCATGTTCAAGTCATAGCCTCACCTCAGGCTTTGTGCCTGCTGAATGGCGCACAGCGATGGTTATCCCACTACACAAGGGGGGAGCCACCACGGACCACAGGAACTAGTGCCCCATTAGCCTGATGAGCCTGTTCTGCAAGGCCATGGAATGTATCATCATATAACTTATAAAAAAAGACATTGGTAATCTCCAAACTCTAGACCACAACCATGTTGGGTTTGTAAAAGGCAGATCATGTCTCTTAAACCTGATAGACATCATTGAAGCAGTCACCAGAAACCTAGACAAGGGTAAGGTGATTCACACAGCCAATGTAGATCTTGCCATGGCTTTCAACACTATCCCCTACTCTGGAATTATAGATAAACCCACTAAACTAGGTATAAATTGCCATGAACTACAACATAGGCGGTAGTATACTTAACACTGAAAGTGTGATAAGAGACCTTGGGTCACAGGTGGACAGTGGACACACCTGTGATAATCACATCCCCACAGTAGTCAGGAAATCCTTCTACATGGCACACCTCATCACAAAAGGTGTCTCATGCAGAATAGAAGAGGACATTGTTCCCCTCTACTCATCACTCACTAGATCCATAATAGAGTACAACGCCCTTTTTGCTATGTACCTCACAAGACATCTACAACAATTGGAAAGCCTGCAGAAATACCTCACAAAGAGGATTAGTGGCCTGAAATACATTCCATACACAGACCATCTCAAAATGCTCCAGCTGTACTATCTCGCATATCGCCTACTCAGAGGTGATCTCTGCCTAACATACAAAGCTATGTCAAACACAGAGCTGTTGGACATGCTCCACATAAAACACTCACAATCCCTCTGATCTTCTGCCCCCAAACCCAGAGTGAAATACAAAAGGAAGGGGTGTATCCATTTACCATATGGATACCCCCACCTTCAGGTTAGTGGCACAGCATGAGGCCTTGGTGCCCATGCAAGTGCAACTAACACTGGGCAAAGCTGCTTATCAGATTGCAGCCTGCTACAGATCACCTACCTTGTCTCAGGAACCTCACTCAGTATTCCTGGGAACACTGGAAAATATAAAGGTCCTACCAAACACCATTATATGAGGAGATTACAACTACCCAAACATTGACTGGGAGAATTACTTATGTACAACGTCCTTTGGCCAATGCTTCCTAGAGTTTAAAAACTCAAACACCCTGGAACAGCTGGTCACCATGCCCACTAGAGGTGACAACATACTGGACCTGATCATCACCAACATGGGGTACCAGTGTTCCACACCAGAGATAAACCTCTTGCTGGTAATATCAGACCATAAAGTAATCAGACTGGACATCCACATCCCACCCCCACCCCCCAGTCAAGGGAACCACTGTGAAGAAATTTTCAAAAGCAAACTGCACACTTTTCAAGACCAAAGTGGAAAGTTGCAAAGCCCCCTTGCTATAGGATAATGCTTTACAATCTGCATAATCATTTACAAGTGCATTCTATGACCATCTACTGGGCTGCATGGATTGAGACATCCCAAATAAAACCAAGATGCACTCCTCCAAAAAGAAGAAACCAATCTGGTGGTCATTGCCCATAAATAAGCTATACAACAGAAGGAGGAAACTAACACATGATAGAGCAAGCTTCACAAAAGGAAATGCATCATTGATCATTATTAGGAAGAAACAATGATCACTCATAAAATAATCCAAGGCCAGATTCTAAAGACAAATTGCCAAGGAATCTAAGAATAACAACCACAAAGCCTTCGTTAGCTATACCAAACATTTAGGTGGCAACTCTCAAATATGCTGTCAGCTACTGCAAAATGGCAAAAAATACACTGAACCAACTGACATTGCCCACATCCTGGTGGACAAGTTCAGTGCAAACCCCCCCTCACCCCCAAAAGGGCCTATGTCCATCCCAGAAGAATGCAGAGCCCCAGACTTCATGGGCATGCAGGTAAAAACAGCACTCTCCAAAGCTAAGAACACAGCATCAATGGGACTGGATGGTGTCCCAGGCTGCATCTTACACCAGCCCCAAAAGGAACTACACCCTCACCTACATTCACTGTTCAGACTCAACCTTACCACAGGCTATGCACCCAAAGAATGGCATACAGCAACAGTCATCCAGCTCCATAAAGGTGGTGCCACAACAGAACCTGGAAACTATTGCCCTATAGGCCTACTCAGCCTGGTCTGCAAAGCTATGGAGCAAATTATCATGGAAAACATAAACAGAGACATTGGGAACCTCCAGACACTGGATTCTACCCAATTTGGCTTTGTTAAAGGCAGATCCTGTCTCCTAAACCTAGTTGACTTCTTTGAAACAGTTACCAAGGACATAGATGGAGGTGAAAGTAGTCCACACAGCCCACCTGGATCTCACTAAGGCCTTTGACACCATTCTCCACTCTGGCATCATGGACAAGCATACCAGGTTGAACATTCACCCCTATGTCACAGGATGGGTGGCCAACTGGCTCACAGATCAAGCACACATGGTCAGAGTTGCGGGTGCCATGTCCGACTCTAAACCAGTCACAAGTGGCATCCCACAAGTCTTGGTCCTGGGACTCCGCCTGTTCAGTAGATACTGCTCAGAGGTACAGGCAAGCATGGGAGGAGTATGGCTGACCAAGTTTGCAGATGACTGCTAACTGTGGTCCATAATCGATTCTACGGCTGACACAGACATCCTCCAGAAGGGTCTTACATAGACAGATAACTAGTGTCAAAACAATGCCCTCAAGCAGAATGCCAAAAAATGCATAGTCATCCCCTTTGGATAAAACAAAGTGCCCACAAATTACCACATAGGTGGTAATCCAGTATGTACGGAGAATGTAATTATGGACCTAGTGACCCAGGTAGATAGTAAACTCTCCTTTGATGATCACATTGCCAAAGTGTTTAGAAATTCCTTCTATGTAGCCCACCTAATGTCACCTAATGTAACCCACTTAGTCAAGTTTGATGATTTCACCATCCTACAAATATACATGTGGAAAGGAGAACTCCCAATAATATGTATAGCGTGTCATGTAAATGTGTACTACTCTAATATCATAAAGTAGTTAGGTAGGGGTTTGAATTCTGCATTTGTCAATTAAATAAGAGTGTGTGTCTCCTTGGAGAAGTGCAACCCTTTTGAAGACTACTGAAACACCTTAAAAGTGGTATACTCATCTTTGTCAAGTCTGATGATGTCACCATCCTACAAATATACCTGTGGAAAGAAGAGCCCCTAGTGATGAGTGTAGTGTGTCATATAAATGCATATTGTTCAAGTATCATAAGGTAGGTAGGGGTTTGAATCCTGTCCTTGCTAACTGTGTAAGAGTGTGTGTGTCTCCTTGGAGAGGAGCACCTTTTTTGAAGACTATTGAAACACCTTAAAAGTGGTATACTCATCTTTGTCAAGTCTGATGATGTCACCATCCTACAAATATACCTGTGGAAAAGAAAACTCCCAGCCATGGGTATAGTGTGTCATGTAAATATATACTGCTCTAGTATCATAAAATTGTCTGATAGGGGTTTAAATCCTGCACTTACTAACTGTATGAGTATGTGTGTGTGTATCCTTGGAGAGAAGCAATCTTTTTGGAAACTACTAAAACACCTTAAAAGTGGTATACTCAACTTTGTCAAGTCTGATGATGTCACCATCCTACAAATATACCTGTGGAAAAGAGAACTCCCAGGAATGTGTATAGTGTGTCGAGTAAATGTTTACTGCTGTAATATCATAAAGTAGTTAGGTAGGGGTTTAAATCCTGCACTTGGTGAGTGTGTGTGTGCTCCACATGTGTGACACTGTTGGTCAATGTGTTGTGGGTTTTGCTTTTACTACTGTATGAAATATCACAATGACAACAGTATGTGCATTACACGTCAGGTAGCTGTGTGGCAAATACATATACATACATGTGACTTCAATTATTTCATAGGTGGGAAGCCTGCTTTCTCCATGAACTCATTTATCTTTGCCAGAGTGTGCTGCTGCTTTCCAGACCTTAGGTCACATCTGTATGCTTGTGACAAGCCTAGCCACTGCAGTGATCCCTGGCCTACATCATCTGTTTCACATACACTAATTACGGTTTCTATTGAATAGTGTGAGTGAGGGTTTATGCCTGAGGTATATTTGAAACCTGTTCAAAAGCAGCAAAGTCTGTCAAAGATGGCTATTTATTATAGGTGTGCAACAACCTTTGTGGATATGCATGCAGATCCCTTATTGCTTATGTGATCCACAGAGGGATTTCCAAAACCCTTTGGAAATGTGATTATCAAAGGAGAGATGACTTAACACATGGTTCTATGCATACATCGGTACCTTTTCCACATTTTGGGGGCTACTACCTATGTGGTACTCTGGGGATACTATGTTTTGTAAAAGTGGATGACTATGCTTTATTTGGCTTATAGCTTTACAGCATGGGTTTGACACCAGGTATCTGTCTGTATGATACCCTTTTGGAGGATGTCTGTGTCATCTGGAGAATGCATTATAGCCCACAGTATGCATTGCCAAACGTGGCCAGACATATCCTTACTGTGTTTGCTTGTACCTAAGAAAGCTATATGCCAAACAGGAGTGGTCCCAGGACTGAGTGCAGGTGAATACCACTTGTTACTGGCATAGAATAGTACTTGAAGGCTGCAAATGTTACTGTGTGTCTTACATCTGTGTGTCAGTTGTCAAGCCATCATCCAACAATTGTTTATGGGCAGGCTGTTGAGGTTATGTGTACTACCAGAATGCAAACCAATGACAGATAGTAACAACAGTATCACCCACAGCACAGTGACAAACCATGTCATACACACACACTTGTACTCACGTTCCAAAATGTGTGTAGTACAATGCATACAGGCCACCAATAGAAACTATGGAGTGTTAACACTGTCTAATACAGGGCATGTCACCCTGCCCATGTGTCCAATATGCACGTACATGTAGACATGCACCTCAACCATGTTCACAGATGTACACCTGCAAACATGTGCTGCACACATGTCCACTCTATAACACATGCTGACAAAACTACAAACATCAGCCAAGTGGCACATGGGCAGGCAATACACAATTGGAATAAACACTGGTGTAAACAATACTACATTGATAATTATTGCTATACTGTAATAAAGTCACCCTGTGCATCAGGACCATGTTAGCCTGTTCCTGCATCAATGTTACAGATGAAAGGAGGTGGCTAGGTTTCATCATATGCACAGAGTGTTGTTGGTTTGCCAGATGCCTACATTGAGCCATACAATTAACATGTGTGAGTGTGTGTGTGTGTGAGGGCCAAGAGTACTGTTATGGGCCAATGTGGATGCAATGTGTGTGGGTACGTGTCTGCCCTAGGTGTCTGCTTTATGTGTGTGTGTCTGCACAAAGCCATATATGGGGATTTGTGGGACAGCTACACACTGTACCTGGCAGGGTTTACAGATCACCATCTCTGGCCAAGGATACAGGACCTGTGCCTAGCAGGGGTGCAACTAATCCAGACTGGGTACTATCCTCAAAGGTTGACATATGTCCACTGGATCAAGGTCCCAGGTCCCTGCTGGGACTGGTCAGAGGCATGTGCACATGGCCTTCTAGGATGGTCTATGGCCAGACCCCCCAACATTGCTGGGGCTGGTACTGGCACTACAGGAGCATCTATGAGACATCCACAGCAACTGTCAGCGGATCTTGCTGGCATACATCCACATCTCAACCATCCCACACTGTCCTGACACATGGACATGACATTGTGTATGTTAGCCCACATCTATCAATGACCTCGGTGTAATTACATATGGCACCTGCTAGGTCACATGTCACTTACATGTCACTTACAGAGGTGTTCTGAGCCCTCTGTTAAGTCCCTGTCTGGTGTATTGCTCACAGCCTTCATGACAGCCTGAAACATGCATGTGGTTGTAAGAGGTACATGCCATGGGGCATGATGACCAGAACCCCTAGGCAAGGCTATGTGGTACCATTCCAGACATCTGGCTATAACCATTCCAGATAGCTGCTGTGTCCTGACATCTGGCTATAACCATTCCAGATAGCTAATGTGTCCTGATGCATGTGCCATAGATACCACACTGTCCTGGCCAGTACGGACCTTGTAGCTTTAAGGAAAGGTACAGACCTTAATGAGATTTGAAGTCATGAGCACTGGTTTACTAGAACAGTGCACTAACCCCTGAGCTACAAGGCCTGCATTTCTTGGGTGCTTCATCTTCTTCTTTCCTTGATATGGTTGTGAACTAATCATTTGGCTCAATAGCACCGGAGCACACCTTTTATGACATCTGTCCGGTGAAAAGCCTTTCAAGCTGAGCAAGGATGTGCATGTATACGTGTGGTGAAGTTAAGCAACCAGTCTAGTGGCAAGCCATTGGAGATTCGAGGAAACCAGGGTGTCCAGCAAAATCGCAGGCAGATAGGTTAGTACTTTGGAAACCTTCACAGATGGGAATGGAAATCAAGCTCATGATAGTCTTGAGAGAGAAGACACTCTGACCCAAATCAGGGAAAGTATGGCCTTCGAATACAAACTTTTCATTTTATTACAAATTATTTCTGAGAAGCTCAGCAATTTCTACTTTACTTCGAGGAGTGCTTCTTGAATAACTAGCAGGTACCAACATTTTGGCTGTATCCAAAGATCTACACTCACACTCCAGTGAAAATCAGAGATGCTGAAAAAGGTCATCTACAGAACTATTATGCCTGTTGAAGGCATGACAAGGAAAGGCAAGAGAGTGATTCGATAAAGGTGCTGTACCCCTTGCACTGGAAGTGGATCAGAAAGTCTATACTAATTAGAGAGATCAAAAGAGAAGCTTTTAAAATTACTCTGACTACACTTGTTAAGGCATTCCACAGTCAACTAGAGGCTGAAGCAAGATTCCAACCGGCAATCCTTGGCTCCTCAGTCCAGCACTTTACTGCTGAGCTATCACACCTCACTGCTTTCTGTTTCTCTTTTTGATCTACTGTAAGAGCTTCTTTACATGTCAGCTGCATTACGAAAAGAACTTGACTTTTTTGTGTTCCTTTTCCTCGAATCACCCTTTCCAGACTGCTAAGGAATGACACAGCAAATATGCTGATGGACAAATAATTGTGACGACTAAGTCGGTATGATTTTGTGAGGTGGGAGAAAGCCCACGAAGACATAGTAGAAGATTAAAAGCTACAATACCCAGAGCAAGGTTGAAATCTGTAGCCTAGGTATTATTGGTGCCTACTTTAATCAACTGAGCTTAACAAACTCTTGAGTCTTAAAGATTAACCACATAGTGTATCTGCATGAGAAGCCTTGCATCTCCCAGTTCAGAATGGCTCAGCAGGAAAATTGATTGCACAGCAAACCCTGTCACAACCCGGAAAGTCTTAGATCATCAGCCCTTTGTGCAAAGCTGCATCACAATGTGTCAGAAATTCCCAATTAAGTAACTACACCGGAGAGTTGCTGCTGCTGCTGCTGTGATTTGCATTCCTCAGCCAGAAATTGTAAGTCAATCCATGCTGCAGTGTCTTATTTTGGTGGACATTTTTTACTTACCAATAGGGCAGCATGCCTCTCTTTGAACTTGTTTCATTAATATAACCAAAATGCACTCTTTCTTTTCCAAAATAGCTTTGAAGTGATAACTCTTGATTTGTTCATAGCTGCCAAGGCTTTCCCTCTTTTTGGAAATGGTTTGTGAAATAGTAGAAGCAACCAAAGCTTTGCCAGTTAATCTTGAACGGAAAGCAGTATAAAGTTTGCCCGAGTGGCAAAACATCCCTGCTTTGAAGGTCAGCAAGTACAAGAGTCTGGACAGAGAAACATGCCTGACTTCCATACATAGGAAATGCATCAGGATCTTTTACTGAGTGATCACGAAAAAAAGCCTGGTATGTAACCTAACCTTGCAGTTTTAAGGAAAGGTACAGGCCTTGATGAGATTTGAACTCATGACCCCTGGTTTACTAGACCAGTGCTCTAACCCCTGAGCTACAAGGCCTACATTTCCTGAGGTTTTGATCTTCTTCTTTCCTTGATATGGCTGTGAACTCATCAATTGGCTCAATAGCACCGGAGCACACCTTTCATGACATCTGTCCGGTGAAAAGCCTTTCAAGCTGAGCAAGGATGTGCACGTATACGTGTGGCGAACTTAAGCAACCAGTCTAGTGGCAAGTGATTGGAGATTCGATGAAACCAGGGTGTCCAGCAAAATCGCAGGCAGATAGGTTAGTACTTTGGAAACCTTCACAGATGGGAATGGAAGTCAGGCTCATGAGTATTCCTGAGAGCGAAGACACTCTGACCCAAATCAGGGAAAGTATGGCCTCCGAATACGAACTCTTCATTTTATTACAAATTATTTCTGAGAAGCTCAGCAATTTCTACTTTACTTCGAGGAGTGCATCTTGAATAACTAGCAGGTACCAACGTTTTGGCTGTATCCAAAGATCTACACTCACACTCCAGTGAAAATCAGAGATGCTGAAAAAGGTCATCTACAGAACTATTATGCCTGTTGAAGGCATGACAAGGAAAGGCAAGAGAGTGATTCGATAAAGGTGCTGTACCCCTTGCACTGGAAGTGGATCAGAAAGTCTATACTAATTAGAGAGATCAAAAGAGAAGCTTTTAAAATTACTCTGACTACACTTGTTAAGGCATTCCACAGTCAACTAGAGGCTGAAGCAAGATTCCAACCAGCAATCCTTGGCTCCTCAGTCCAGCACTTTACTGCTGAGCTATCACACCTCACTGCTTTCTGTATCTCTTTTTGATCTACTGTAAGAGCTTCTTTACATGTCAGCTGCATTACGAAAAGAACTTGACTTTTTTGTGTTCCTTTTCCTCGAATCACCCTTTCCAGACTGCTAAGGAATGACACAGCAAATATGCTGATGGACAAATAATTGTGACGACTAAGTCGGTATGATTTTGTGAGGTGGGAGAAAGCCCACGAAGACATAGTAGAAGATTAAAAGCTACAATACCCAGAGCATGGTTGAAATCTGTAGCCTAGGTATTATTGGTGCCTACTTTAATCAACTGAGCTTAACAAACTCTTGAGTCTTAAAGATTAACCACATAGTGTATCTGCATGAGAAGCCTTGCATCTCCCAGTTCAGAATGGCTCAGCAGGAAAATTGATTGCACAGCAAACCCTGTCACAACCCGGAAAGTCTTAGATCATCAGCCCTTTGTGCAAAGCTGCATCACAATGTGTCAGAAATTCCCAATTAAGTAACTACACCGGAGAGTTGCTGCTGCTGCTGCTGTGATTTGCATTCCTCAGCCAGAAATTGTAAGTCAATCCATGCTGCAGTGTCTTATTTTGGTGGACATTTTTTACTTACCAATAGGGCAGCATGCCTCTCTTTGAACTTGTTTCATTAATATAACCAAAAATGCACTCTTTCTTTTCCAAAATAGCTTTGAAGTGATAACTCTTGATTTGTTCATAGCTGCCAAGGCTTTCCCTCTTTTTTGGAAATGGTTTGTGAAATAGTAGAAGCAACCAAAGCTTTGCCAGTTAATCTTGAACGGAAAGCAGTATAAAGTTTGCCCGAGTGGCAAAACATCCCTGCTTTGAAGGTCAGCAAGTACAAGAGTCTGGACAGAGAAACATGCCTGACTTCCATACATAGGAAATGCATCAGGATCTTTTACTGAGTGATCACGAAAAAAAGCCTGGTATGTAACCTAACCTTGCAGTTTTAAGGAAAGGTACAGGCCTTGATGAGATTTGAACTCATGACCCCTGGTTTACTAGACCAGTGCTCTAACCCCTGAGCTACAAGGCCTACATTTCCTGAGGTTTTGATCTTCTTCTTTCCTTGATATGGCTGTGAACTCATCAATTGGCTCAATAGCACCGGAGCACACCTTTCATGACATCTGTCCGGTGAAAAGCCTTTCAAGCTGAGCAAGGATGTGCACGTATACGTGTGGCGAACTTAAGCAACCAGTCTAGTGGCAAGTGATTGGAGATTCGATGAAACCAGGGAGTCCAGCAAAATCGCAGGCAGATAGGTTAGTACTTTGGAAACCTTCACAGATGGGAATGGAAATCAGGCTCATGAGTATTCCTGAGAGCGAAGACACTCTGACCCAAATCAGGGAAAGTATGGCCTCAATTTTAA